>NW_005843383.1:128979-135747 GCF_000455745.1 Alligator sinensis | reverse complement strand
GGTTAGATAAGCATCTAGCTGGGGTCATCTGAACCCAGGACTCTTTCCTGCCTATGCAGGGGGTCAGACTTGATGATCTATTGAGGTCCCTTCCGACCCTAGCATCTATGAATCTATGGGGGAAAATAATACAGAGTAAAAGCAGAATAACCACTTGTATACATTAGTGTTATGTGCATCTCCATTTTTCTTTTTTAAAAGATATGAAAAAACACAATAGGACATCAGCCAAGGAGAGATATTGAAAAGTGTTGCTTACTCTAGCATGGGCTTCTTTCATGGGCTTCATGATAGTTACGAAAAAAAAAAAGAGTAAAGCCCTACCTCCTGACTGACTGATAGCTGGATAGCTTTAATTAATAATATAGAGGGGAAAATGCTCTTGGTACTCTGCTCCTTTGCTTTTCTTTTTCCAGTATCTTTTTCAGAAGAAGAAAAGGGCCCCTTAATAGCATGCTGATGTCTGTCTTTTTAAATTGAATCAGACTGTAGTTTGTTAGCTTTAAACTGAAGCTGTCAGTACTGAGAGGTATGTGTTCTTGTACTGTATATTGTGCTAAATGGGAATTCTGAAAGGTTTTCATAGTTCAGCGAATGACAAAATGTGGGTCTGAATAAATGTGTCATTACTGCAGTTGGATCAAATGTTTTAGTTTTGGTTTCATAACATCAGGTTTTTTTGTAAGATGAGGTGGTTGGCTTCGTGCCCATCCCTCTACCTGGAGGTCCAGGTTATTCATTTTAGTCTGATCTCTACCCTTTGACCTGTTTGGCACAGGAGGCTCTACTGGTCACTATGCCATGCTACTGCTGACAGCTCTCAGGGTTACAGCTGGAGGAGAAGATATAGTCAAGTACTTGTGTACTTTTACAAAAGACCTGATTGATGCCTTCTGCAAGATAATGCAAAGAATGAAATGGGCTGGCAATATTGTGAGAACCAATGAGAGAAGGCACGCAAGAGATTTTGAAAGTTGAGGAAAGGGTATTGGACCTTGAAGTTGACCGTGGCAATGATTGGGAGATAACATAAGGTGATGTTGAAGGGATAGGCAAAGTTGTGACAAGGTGGAAGGAGCTTGCACAAAATAAGGAGAGATGGGAAGCTTTAGTTAAGGTGGTTGTAGGACTCTGAGGCTTGTGAGACGGGAGAAAGAGAGACTGCAGTTGGGTGCCAAACAAGCTTCTGCTATTTGTGTATGTTACTAAATGACCACACAATTCAGTTCACTTGGCATACTTGGCTCGACGTCCAAACAGCAGGTTTGTTTCAGGTTGAAATGGAAGCATGTTGGCAGAACTATTTTAAGAACGTGTTCATAATGCCTACTTACAATGTACCTGGTCTAGATTTAAAGTAAATCTTGTATTATCGCTTATCCTTACACTTGCTTGGAAGGTGATATATAGTATTAAGATTAACAAGCTAGTGGAAGGATGCTTGAATATAGAGAGAGGTTATCTATATTCTCTTTAGCGGCTAGGTGTATGGTAGCACAGTCATTGTTTCAGAGCTGTGGTCTAGGTTGTAAATTTCTGGAGTGACTAATGGCTTCAAATTCAATAGAAAACTTAATTTTTATTTTAGCTTCTCATGAATTACATACTTTAGGGTAGTATTAAAAGCTGTACCCACCTGATATGAGTTAGAGTAGTCGAAGTGTACCTAAAATCAGTGAGATGTCTTAGAGAGTCCTTAAATTAATTTGTTATACAGTGGGCTGTTGAAATGGCTAGAATGAATGGGCTAATTGTTTAGAAGAAACCAGTTAGTTGTTTAAAACAAGATAATTTTCTCTCTTGCTGCTTTTGGGAGTACTATCAACAAGATTGCTTAAATATTTGTTCGTGATGGAATTAAAACAGCCCAGTTGCCACCTTTTGTTTGTACTTGGCAAAATGCTGTTTACATTGCAGCTGTCTTAAAGGAGAGCTGCATCCTTTTTTGCTTTGGGGTGCAATTTGAATTCTCTTTATATGTCATGAGAAATTGTTTGTAACACTATTAAATTAATTTTATGAATGGCCAACTGCCTGTGGCTGCTACCCTGCTGGAGAGAGACATGTGTCAAAGTAATAATAGAGGAACTCTTAGAAATGCTAAAACAAATTTTGTTAAGAAAAGGCTAGAACTATCCAAGTGGTAAAACACTGAAAGCCTTTAGACTGGAGCTCCTGCCATTTCAGGTTAATTAGTGAGAATTTAACATTCCCTGGAATTACAGTTTTAATATTGTGAGATTTGGACTCTCTGTGATCATGTTCACCAGTTAAGTGTTTGGGTTTTTTACCATGATTTAAATAAATAGCATGTTGAAACTTGGGCTTTATTAAGTACTTTCACTGGAAAGTTGGAAAACATGCTTGGAGGAGCTTGCAGGAAGAGAGAGTGTTTTTGAATGTTACAGTGAAATGTATTGGCAAGTTGAGAGTACATAAGGTTATTGTTTTGGAGCAGCTGTATACTTTCTGAATACTTCATATGAACTGTATCGTTGGGATGTTTACTGTTTGAATATATTAGTTACTTATATTTTGTTCCTACTGCCCCAATAATCAGTGTTCTTCACCTGATTATGAAGAAGCTGGTCTCAGACTCCTGTACTTGCACACATGAAGCAAGATCTGTTTCCATGAGGTGTCACAGCCCGGTGGTGGCTTTCCTTTTGGGCAGAGGTGCCAGTTATTAACCCCACCCCCTTCTCCTTCAGTGCGTCTCTGATCCCACCTCCCAGAGGGCATACCTGATAATTTGCCCTGTGGTGACTGAATGGAAGTATTGGGGCTCGAACCTCCAGCCTCAAAGGACTGGAATGCAGTGGAGCAGTTGCTGCAGAAGGTGTTGCTGCCAAAAGCGAGGTTAACCCTTTCCTAGCCCTTCAACCACTGCAGTTGTATGGC
Organism: Alligator sinensis; assembly: GCF_000455745.1. Taxonomy (NCBI): domain Eukaryota; kingdom Metazoa; phylum Chordata; order Crocodylia; family Alligatoridae; genus Alligator; species Alligator sinensis. The sequence goes on along the minus strand of NW_005843383.1, from coordinate 132,846 downwards.
GAGTGAGGATACAAAGCCTTGAAGGGCTAACCTGGCTCTCGGCAGTGTCACTTGATGCCGTCTCTTCCAGCAGGTCCTGCTGCCTCCTTTCTTCCTGCCCTCCCATGTGGCTGAAGGCTCCCTTTACTGAACATCTGGAGGTTCACATGATGTGCACAGCAACTGGCCTTTCCACTTTTGGCACAGGTGTCATAGGTTGACCATCCCTGTTGTAGCCCCTGTCCGATTTTCAAGTGTGACAATTGTAGAATTGGGAAAAGACCAAAATACAACTCCTGAAGGGGTACAGTTGAACCAAAAAAGGACAGAAGGGCAGCCTGTCCTGTGATTGGGACACAGAATTGATGTAGTAGTTTTTGGTTTGCTTAATTTACGAGGTGTGTAGTTGTATGCTACTACTGTATCTGCTTTGGGTCATCTTCAGGTAGAGTGATCCTGCAGCATTAGCCTATATCTGACACATGCATGGTTTGCTTTGGCTATATCTGCCTCTAGAGCAGTGATTTGTAGCCTTTTTAGACCCAAAGAATCCCTCAGAAAATGCCAGCTCTTAACTTTCACTGTTTTCTGGCTGTGGCAAAAATAACAGGGCCTTTTTTTCTGTTGTAAATACTGTATTTACTTTGAATAGAAAGCAGCCCTGATCATAAAATGACCCCCCCCCCGTAATTATATTTTGTAAATGGAAAAATTATAAACTTGTTACAATTTTCCAGGTAAAAAATCCAGTTATTGGAGATTTGTCTTAAATATTGTCCCTGTGCCACTGCTACAGCAGGGAAAATAAAGGTGGGGGATTAGGTAGCAGCTTTTTCTCAGTGTCCCCCCAGCCTTTTCCCCTGGCAGCCCCTTGAAATTAAAAATGGCTATAGCAGTTTGCATATAGTACCCGTATACTTAGTTCATTGAGAACACAGTTCTGACCAGCACTTTGGCATCTGCTTATTTGTAGTATGATCAAACTATTCATGGTATTAGTCCAAAGCCAAAGGGTTGCAGTTTACCACATAGTTAATTGGGCTGGGCCCCAACAGAGTCAGCAGCATTTCAAGCCATGGTGACCCCACATCTCAGCACTGCTCAGTATGTGCGTGGTGTTCTCCAAATGCCTCCACTCCTCTCCCCCTCCCCCAAAGTATCCATATACTTATTAGCCCCCGCTCCTGATTGAAACTGGGTGTTCTTGTCACAAGTCTTGGGATGGTCCAAAAATTTATGCACAAATGAGGCCCAAGGCAACCTGGGATGGTTTCACCTCTTGGAGGGCAGGGCCACACTAATCATGAGCGCCAGGCTGAGAGAGGGGGTGACATGGGGATTCTGGGTGAACTGTTTGAAGCCCTGTTTTGTGATGTTTGCCAGACATTTAAGGCTCTGAAGAAATGAGAATAATTGGAAATAGGAAAGCAAGGCACAGCTCAGCTGTGTGAGTGAAGAGGAAGTTAAAATGTAGGCAGTGTAGTGGCTCACTGTGACTTGAAAGAGTCAGTGGTAAGGAAGGCTGTGGTTAATGTGCACTATAATATGTCTTTTTCGGGTGGGCTGCACTAGTCTATCTTTGTGGTAAGTTCCTTGGCACATCAACAATCTTCCTAAAAATAAATAAATTAATTAATTAATTAAAAAAAAAAAAGTTCCTATCAACATGTTTGCCTAATGTGGGTCGTGTTTTACAGTCCTGGTCCATGTTGGCTACATTGGTTTCTATTGCTGAGCACATGCTGCTTTTGTCAGCAGTTTAATTATAGACAATGTATTTTCTGATGCTTCTTTGTATGCGATTATAAGATAAGAGGTGTATTTTCCCTGTGGCATTTGTGGGGCAAAACCTTGTCTTGTATTTGAGTAAATACAGTAATTCAAACTATAACATCAGAATGCTTTTATCACTATGGATTCCTATTTGACATTTCTGAGTTTATCTTCTGAGTCATGTGTAGGTGTTGATGTACCTAACTAACTGCTGATATTGCTCAAAGGGATCTCACAGCACCCAGGTTAAGAATAGCTGTTTGAATTGGTAGATTGTAATTGTCTGCCTGACTTAAGAAAAGGTATTTTTATCTACCATGTGGTATTTGGATGCCCAGGAACAGTTTGCTTGAATCTAAGCTTTGAGTTTGCTTGAATCTAAGCAAACTCAGATTGTCCAATCTGGACTGTTAAGGAATAAATGCCATAAGTAAGGAAAGAAGTTTGTAAACTCAGCCAGCTCTCCAGAGTGACCCCCTCTGTCTTGCATGGCATAAGCTTGAAGCAGTTACACTCCTACTAGGTTAGTCCTCACTTATTTTTTAGTAGAAATACTGTTTTTGTTGACAAAGATAAATGGATTTGTATCCTTCATGTATTTGTGTGGCTAAAATTTGTATTCTTAACCTTTTCCAATGGCTTTGTAAATAACAGGTGACAGGATCAAACTTGCTGGTGAGACCTTGAGAAACAGGAGCAGTTCTTCAGCGCAATTCTCTGAACTCTTTTCAAAAGGAAAAGTGCAGAGGGCCCTGCCCCCCCACCCCCACCTGTGAAACTAGGGAACAAACAGTTTGCTGCCATACTTTGCAATAATGTTGCTTCTCAAATGGTTTAAAGGAAGTATTCCTGCCATGTTGCAAATTCAGAGAAATCTTCTCAAGTTAAATGCTCTTATTAGGTTTAACTATGGACAATTCTTCTTGTTCTCTGTGCTAAAATTGTTTCAGGTATATAAACTGTCAAGCTTTAAAAGAAAGATCTATTTTCAGCCCAGAGGAAAAGGAGGGACATGGAGAATTAGAAGGAAATTACTTGAGCATAATCTTTTTAACTGTGACATAATGTTAGTCCCTGGAAAAATCATGGAGCAGGTGCTCAAGAAATCCATTTCTAAGCACTTGGAGTAGAAGGTGATTAGGAACAGTCAGCGTGGATTCACCAAGGGAAAGTTATGCCTGACCAACCCCATTTGCCTTCTATGGCAAGATGACTGGCTCTGTGGATCTAGGGAGAGCAATGAATGTGATGTACCTTGATTTTTAGCAAGGCATTTGATTCAGTCACCCATAGCATTCTCTCAGGCAAGCTAAGGTTGAGGTTGACATCACTTACCTAGACTTCAACAAGGCCTTTGATACTGTCTCCCATGAGATCCTTTCAGTTAAACTGGAGGGTACTGGCCCAGACCAGTCTACAGTGAGGTGGGTTGACAGTTGGCTCAGAGGCCAATCCCAGAGAGTTGTAATTGATGGGATGGCCTCATCCTGGAGGGCCACCTCCAGTGGTGTCCCCCAGGGATCAGTGCTTGGGCCTGTGCTCTTTAACGTCTTTATCAATTACATGGATGAGGGAGTGGAAAGTGCAATGATTAAGTTTGCGGATGACACCGAGGTGTGGGGAAATGCGGGCACTTCTGAGGATAGGGTAAGGATCCAGAATGACCTTGACAGACTGGTCCTATGGGCTGAATACAATCAGATGAGGTTCAGTAGAGACAAGTGGTGGGTCCTTCATCTGGATAGCAAGAACCTTCACCACAGCTATACGAGGGGTGGTGGTCCACTGGCTGGCACTGCATCTGAAAGGGACCTGGGGGTGACAGTCGACCAGAGGATGAATGAGCCAATGGTGGGGTGAAGTTGCTAGCAGGGCAAATAGAACTGTGGGGTGTATTAGCTGATGTGTTGCGAACAGATCCAGAGAGGTGCTTCTCCCCCTCTATTTGGTGTTAGTGAGGCTACAGCTGGAGTACTGTGTCCAGTTCTGGGCACCACACTTCAGGAAGGATGTGGATAAACTCGAAAGGGTGTAGAGAAGGGCCAGTTAGGCTCGGAAGCGGTGAGAGACGCGCGGGTGATAGCTCGCTGCGCCCCCGCTCCCCCGCAGCCCCCC
>NW_005843383.1:128534-128799 GCF_000455745.1 Alligator sinensis | reverse complement strand
CCACTCGACCGGCGCTGCACGAACAGGCTGCGCAAACAGGCGCGCTTCTCTGCCGGCGCGTGAGTTAGTGCGGCGTTCACGCGGGAGGGCGCACGGAAGGGCCCAGGACCCTGTCTGTGCACCCCCCAGGGTAGACAGCCCCAGCCGTAGCCAGCCTCCAGAGGCATGACACAGATGGGCACGCACCGCACCCTGAGGGTTCCCTCGGGCTCCGTGGCGCCCCCCCCCCGGCACCTCAGAGACGGCCACCCAGAGGGACCCCCTA
>NW_005843383.1:107330-124720 GCF_000455745.1 Alligator sinensis | reverse complement strand
TTCTTTACTGTCCGAGCCCCCAAGGTCTGGAACAGCCTGCCACCGGAGGTTGTTCAAGCGCCTTCATTGAACACCTTCAAGATGAAACTGGATGCTCATCTTACTGGGATCCTATGACCCCAGCTGACTTCCTGCCCTTTGGGCAGGGGGCTGGACTCGATGATCTTCCGAGGTCCCTTCCAGCCCTAATGTCTATGAAATCTATGAAAAACCTGTATGATTAGGGGTCTGGAAGGTAGCCCCTATGAGGAGGGACTCTGGGAACTGGGTTTGTTCAGTCTGAGCAAGAGAAGACTGAGAAGTGACTTGATAACTGCCTGCAAGTGTGTCACGGGTGAACACCAAGATCTAGGGGAGCAACTCTTCAGGAAGGCACCCCCAGGGAGGATGAGGACCAACAGGCACAAAATAATTGTGGAAAAATTAGGTTAGACATTAGGAAAAACTTATTTTCCATAAGGGTATCTAGAATCTGCAACACACTCCCAGCAGAGGTGTTGCAGTCGCCGTCCTTGAAGGTGTTCAAGAGGAGGCTTGACAAGCTCCTCGTTGAGCTTGTTTGAGCCTAATAACCTCCTGCCCATAGCAGGGGACTGAACTTGATGAACTTACAGGTCCCTTCTGGTCCTTTGATTCTACGATTTTAAGGTACAGGTTGGATGACTAGACTCTTGAGTGGATAGAAGACTAGCTGCATTGTCAGGCTTAGCGGTTAGTAATCAATGGCTTGATGTCTAGTTGGCATCTGGTTTCAAATGGAGTGTCTCAAGGGTCAGTCTTGGGCCGGTTTTGTTCAGTATCTTTGTCGGTGGCCCAGGAGATGGGGTGCAGTGCATCCTCAGCAAGTTTTGAAGATGACACCAAGCTGGGGGGAGTAGTGGGTACGCTGGAGGGTAGGACTAGGATTCAGAGAGACTTAAACAGATTGGACCAAAAGAAATGTAATGAGGTTCAACAAGGTGGTGGGCCGGATACTGCCCTTGGGCCATGTTTTGCCAACCCCTGAACTAGACTGTCCACAGCAGTGGCAGATAACAGACAAAGAGCAATGGACTCAAGGTGCAACAGAAGAAGTTTTAGGTTAGATATTGGGAAATCTTTCTCACTAGGAGAGTAGTAAGGCACTGGAACAGGCCAACCAGAGAGATTGTGATATCTCCATCCTTAAACGTTTTTAAGACCCAGGTAGCCTTGGGTGGGATGATTTAGTAGGGATGGTCCTGCTTTGAGGAGAGGATAGACTAAATGACCTCCTGAGGTCCCTTCCAACCCTGATTTTTCTATGATTCTAATGCTTAAATGTTTGCCTTAAATATGCAGGAAAAATTAGGTCAAAATTCTTGATATTTGAATAGCAGTTGCTTGTTGATTCTTGGATTAATTCAATTTTGTAGTATCTTTATATGCAAACATCTTTCAGCTGCTGTCTTTCTACCTGCCTCTTCCTCCTCCTCCAGCACTGCCCTATATAGTGAAGTGTTTGGGGTTTTTTTTTTGTTTTTTTTTTTTTACAATTTTGAGGAAACAATCTGAATAATCTTGCTAAGTTTGCATGAATGATTAATACATATTTAGTGCATTATATCAGTGAATAAGTAAACCAAGTATAGACTATAGTGAGTTCCCTCTGCCTAACACCTTTTAATTTTTGTGATATTTCTTGGTATTTTGAGACATTGTTTAAAAGAAGAGAGAGAGAATAAGATTGATGCTTTTATGAGAGCTATTACATTTTTCCTGAAAAGGAGACCACTAGGGGTTCCTTAGTTTTCTGCATTGGTGAGGTGATACGGTGCTCTGCATTTGTTTAGTGATTATCTGATTAGACTGGTCAAGGATTTCAAGATGGGCTGTACGGTCATGTCAACACTAAAAGCATTTTGCTGGTTTAGATATATCAGTTTACTACACTGACAAAATACTCCTTTGTGTGGGTGCAGCTTATGCTGGCAGAACTATGTCTTTTGTCACTACAACACAGGAAGCTGAAGCTGGAAGTAGCTGTCCTGACAAAGGCCCCTAATGTGGATGCAGTTATATCAGCCATGGTTGTGCCTCTTCACACTAAGAAATTTGTGCTGGCAGGTGTTTGTAAGTATAGATGTGCCCTCAGAAGTTGCCACTTATACAAAACTACACAAGCTTTGTCTCCATTAGAGTCCTGATTTTATCAGGCCTCTTGGACACCTCAGCAGAATTGTTTGCTTCCCTTTACCTTGTATAAGAAGAGCAAAGCAGGTGCAGTTATTTCTGGATAGTTGGAGAACAGAAAGGAACAGAAAGTAGTAGAATTAGTAGAGTTTATAATCTTAGAAGAACTGTAATAAGAAAATAAAAGCTTAGGGCACAGGAGGTCTTATGTTTAGTAATAGGGAATTTCTGTAGAATTTTGTTGTCATCTTTGCAAAGCTTTCACCCAGACCTGGTTCTTTTTCTGCATTTCCTCTTGGTCCACTTCCCTCTTCTGGGAGGTAGCTAGCAATATTCTCATCTCATTGATCCCAATCTCTGGAGGAAAAAAATCAGCTTCTCACTATTTGCATTTCTTGTGTCCTGGGTGAGTGTTTTGGGGTGCGGTTTTTTTTGAGGTGGGGGAGGTTGTTTTTTACCCTTTCCTGATATGATTTTCTGGACCACGTAATCTTCAGATAATTTCACTTTGTTAACGTGTATTGTGGGGAAAATGTAAAATGTGGTTACTTTACTGAATGCAGCACAGAAAAGAGTGACCTATGAGTAGTCTGGAGTAATATAAAAATATCAGAAGTTTTGCTGAATTGCCTGTTTGTTGCACCTGTGCCTTTCACCTTACTATTGAATCTGTGCCTTATTCTGTTAGTCTTATTCATGACATATCAAGTGTTTACATTGGCTTGAAAGAGATTGTAACCAGGTTTCACTGATCTTACTGTCCCAAGCTTAAGTCAATGAGATGTTGACCTATAGCTGTTTAAAATTATAACTAATCTAGTTCTGTTATTTAGCATTCAAAACTTTGTTTTCATTTTCAGTCTGGGCACACTTTTTACTCTTTACACTTGTGAGGAGGGAGAAGTCTGAGCTGCTAAAATAAGCCACTCTTTCAAATGGTTCTATCGAATGTAAACTATGCTAATGCAATGTTGTTTGGACAGGTACAAATCTTTTGGGAAATGCTAGCTAATATTACAACAGAAACCTTTCTCTGCTGTTTCAGGAGCCTGTAGTCCTGCTGCCAGCAGCTAGAGAGAACCTTCCACAATTATGCAGTGCTGATGTTTTCACTAAATATTAAATTTGTGCATTTTGTTTCTGAAGGAAACCTCATAAGCAGCAAATAATGTTTTATTCTCCATAGGCAGATGTTTCTGCTGCTTTTTTCATAGCTTTCCCAAACAGTAAAAAGTTTCAGCGTTATTGATCTTCAGTAAAGAAACTGATAGGGATGCAACTTGCTCTAAGGTTTGTTCCTTCAGAAAGTAGTATAGCATTAACACAGGATAGGAGAACCCAAAAATATATGCCCTTGAAACTGGGGAGTGGGTAGAGTGGTGACCCACTCGGTTTCTTGTAATAGCACTTTCCCTTCCCCCTTCCTTACTGGAAAAAAAAATTAAATTTTCATCTGAAAGAGAGTTAGAAGTATTCAGTATTTTTTTTTAATTGGTATTGTGGTTCTCCATCCATTAATATTCTCAAAGCTTTAATAAAGAGAGCCACTAGCCATTTGGCACATTTTTCTGATGTAAATTTAGCTTTAGCAAAGCAAAAGGCATGACAAGTTATCCAAAGGGAATGATTGATGTTGGCACTATACTTGCTTACGGATTTGTGAATTTGCTGCATTTTCTTTACCAGATGAGAAGGTTTTTATAGAGAAGCAAGGCTGGAAGGGACATAAAGGCTATGTATAGATATTTAAAAAGCCTGGGGCAGAATCCATCTAAGTTGTACAGTTTTCTGCAAGTTGTGTAGTTTAGGTTGGTTGTGAACAGAACACGTATTCATCCTTTGGGGTGAGGTTGCAAATCCTAAACCAGATTCCACCATTTTTAAACCAGTCTGTATGTGCCAGACTTCTGTTCTTCTATGGTTATGGATTGGTTTCCAATTGCTTATACCAGTAAAAGTGTAATGTCTGTACCTGGCCCAAGAGATGGTCTAGTCCTACTGGGGAATTGAACCTGTGACCTTGGTGTTGTTATTAGCACCATGCTGTATCCAACTGAGTTAAAAGGCCATTTGCACAGCTTAGTCCTTGGCTCCCAGTTTCAGGTGGCTAAAATAGGCTTGCAGTATTGTTACAGACTGTAGGATTGGCTTTTAAGGTTTGTGATGCTTTAGAAATTCTCAAGGCAAGCTTGGTTTTATCTTAGATACTATTACATTAGTTGTCAGATTGGTGTCATTGATACTAACATCTCTTGTTGACTTTGGAAATATTTATCAAGCAAGCTTCAGCCCACAAAAAATTGTGCTACACACGTGCATGCAAACACCCTTTGACTGGTCTATAAGGTGCAGAGCTACACTACCTTCAATTTGACTTGAATGTGGCCAAGTATGTCTCTTTGGAACTGTCAGTCCTGTGTAGGTTGACTGGTCAGAGGATAGAGCTGAGTTAATGCAACTGAAACAGTTTGGAACATTTGTCAGATGTTTGATTTACTGATTTTTGTGTTGTTGTTTTTTCTCCCCAGAGTGGAATACTGTAAATCTTAGGACATTTGTTAGTTTATTGTAGCACATATGTAACCTATGTGGGATTACAGTAAATATATATATTTTTACAGCTAATCTGCCATGCAATGGAATTTGCTTCTCTGCTGAATAAAGCCCTGGAGAAGGTCACTAAGCAGATATACCAGGGAGTAAAATCAGTCATGTTGCTGAAATCCAGATAAATCCCATCAACTTAAAACAGGAGCAGTAGCGGTTAAAATCCATGCCACAATGCCTTGAAAAGTTCTCCAGATGTGCTTTTATTACTTATTAACTCAGTTAATGTGCAGGAGTCGGTGCTTCCTGCTATTTATGGAAGATTTCTGGTTCAAGCTAATTTGCAAGAACAAGCTGCTGTATCCTCTGTGGCTCCCACTGAAGTGATTAGGAATGCTTAGTCAATGATGTTGCATAACATGGATGATGAGGCACAGTATATAGTGAGTGATAGGAAGAGTGTTTAGGGAGCCAAACATTCCTGAAGCTTCACAAGGCAGACAAGGTTCTTTGGGTAAATCTGATCTCTTTTATTAGACCAACTAAAATAGTTGGAAAAATTCTTCTTTGCAAGCTTTTGGGTACAAACACCCTCTTTAGGCTGCCTGAAGAAGGGTATTTGTACCTGAAAGCTTGCAAAGAAGAATTTTTCCAACTGTTTTAGTTGGTCTAATAAAAAATATCAGATTTAGCCAAAGAACCTTGTCTGCCTACGTCCTTAGACAAACGCAGCTACAACCAACAACCCTGAAGCTTCATGCCACTTTCAGCTCTCTAGATGACTATGTTGAGTGATTTGTTATACTGCCTGTTTCAGCATTTTAAATTGGAAAACAGTACTTAACCTGCCTTCCCCAGTGTCTGGATTTTGTGAAGATTTGTTAATGAATGAATGGAGTTTTGCAGTTGCACATAGCATTGAGAGAAGGCTCAGGCTGGACATTAGGAAAAAGTTCTTCACAGTCAGGGTTGCCAGAATCTGGAATGGGCTCCCAAGGTGGGTGGTGCTCACCCCATCCTTGGGGGTCCTCAAGAAGAGACTGGACAGGCACCTGGCTGGGATCACATGACCCTAGGGTTGGTATTTCTTTTCTTGCCTGCCAGGGGCAGGGGGCTGGACTAGATGGCCCACTGAGTCCCTTCCGACTCTATGAATCTGTGAATCTGTAGCTGCAAATTAATGAATTGTCAGAAGTAAAGGTATAATTGATTGGTATTTCATTTCTATAAATATGAATCTTTTCACATTGTCGACTTAAAATATTTTTACTGAAATTTTTAAAAAGGCAGTTTCCTTTAATTCTGATAACCATCAGTCAGAAATTAAATGATGTTGATATTGTCTTCAAAACTGTTTACTTGTCTGTTTCCTCCAAGATCAGTCAATAGGTTTTCTGGAAGGTCTGGAGGATAGGGAAAAACCGCAATATTTCAAAATGTTTTAATCATTTTTTCCCACATAAGGAATTAACTATACCACTATATTTTAACAAAACTAGCTATTCGTTTGTAACATGGTGGTAACTTTTATTTTATGGAAAGTATAGCAGTTTCCATTCCTTGCTGGAAAGAAGCTACTTCTGCAGCATTGGAGGGGAGGGGGTGTTTAAAATCCATCTTAACCTTTTTATTAGCATTGTAGTGAGTGATGCCAGTATGAATTCAAAGTAACTTTTGGTGCATCTAAAATCACATTCTGTTTCCTTTGCAAGGTACTTTCTTGACCAGCGGGGCCCTGAGCCTACACGTGTTTACAAAGGCAAAGCTGTAAAGCGCTATGACATGGGAAAGTGTGGCTATCTAAGCACACTAAGAAGCATGGCAGGCTCTTTTTTGTACAGTAATACATGGTATTGGAAAAAGCGATTTCCCCTTTCTCTGCTGGCAGTCAACCTTTGAAAAACAGTCAGCAGTATTTTCATGTGTTAGCATAAAGCAAGCTTACACTTTAAAAACTATATAAGACAAAAATAAATTTAGAAGCCTCCTCTCCCTGATCCTTGGAAGGGCTGTTTGTGTGGGTTAGAAAAGTGTCACAAATTGTGTAACCCACCATTTTGCTTTACTCTGCGTATTTCCATATCTTGCTAGACACTTTTTCTCCCCCTCCCCTGCTTCAGGTTTATTTACTACTCTTTCTTATGGACATACAGGCCGCTTGCAGACTTCTTTTTTTAAGTACTTAACTGAAAGACCTGTTCTGTAGTATCTGGGCATGTGCTGAGCTCAGCATGGGAGTACATGGAATTTAAAGTAAATTGTAGTTTTTGGGGGGGGTTTTAATGTCTGCAAGCAGCCACAGTGAGTGAAGGTGAACATTGTTTAAAGTAAAGAAAACGTTTATTCTAAGTGTTAATCTTTCATTTTGGCTAGAACACTAAGATTGTCTGTATACAAGCTCTTGAAGTTCTTTCAATTAATTGCAAGAGCAAATTTTGAACAGTGGCCACTAACCAAAAGTAACACCCCATCACGTTGGCCAGCACTTCAGATTCCTCTTCTGTTCCTCAAAGCCTGGGCAAACCCAGGCCTTGCAGATTACACTGAATATTAGCTAATCCAGTGAATTTTGATTCAGAGAAGAAGGCTGCTTTCAGTGTCCTGAATACTCTACTAGCAAGCCCTATTTGTGATTTTAAAATTAAGGGACATCTAGTACCTGTAGCTGTGCTGTTGTCTGTGATTTTTATCATGTGGGCAAAGGTAGTCTTGGGTAGAGGTGCACTGATACATTGGTTCTATATCGGATCGGCACCGATAAAGAAAATTGACTATTGGAAATCAGCTTGAAGTGGCTGATAATTTGGCCAATAAATGCCCATGCACGTGCAGCCGCAGCACAGCATGAGGCAGCGAGGCGCACAGCCCAGCAGCATGGAGAGCTGCATGCAGCTGGAAAAGTCTGTTGTGGGGGAAGGGGCATGTGGAGGCCAGATGAACGTCGTGTTTCCCCCACCACCACCACCACCACCACAGTGGGGAAAGGAGTGGGCTAGGGTAGGTGCTGCTCAGCTGGGTGGGGTGGGTGTGGGATGGAGCTACAGCTCATTTGGAGGGGAGGCAAGGGGGCTTCTGCTGCTACAGATGGCTTGTCCAGCAGCTGCCGCTGCTCCCATCGCTCATCCAGAAGGGCACGGGGTGGAGCAGGAGGCGGATCTGCACTGGGCGGGCTGCAGCTGTGGGCTAGGGCCAGGGGCCACGCTGCGCTGAACTTGGGTTGGGGGGCGGGGGGTCTACAGCAGATTTTCAGGTGGCTGCTACTCCTCCTTGTAGCCCCCTTCCACTGCTGCCTCCTCCTGCCCAAGTATGGCGAGGTGTGATCCATGGGCCAAGCCCACAGCTGCAGCCTGCCCTGCCCTGCACAGATCTGGGGGCATTGATCTCACGCCCCTTCCCTTCCCTTTCACCACAACAGACTTACCAGCTGCATCAGAAATCATATCGGTATCAGCTGATGTGCCTCCCTAAAAATTGGCTATCAGTATCAGCCCCCAAAATCTCTACCAGTGCACCCCTAGTCTCGGGTATTGTACCATGCGAGTTGAAAGCAGTGTTTTAGTGCGACTTTTTTTGGCATGCATACTGAAGATTGTCCTGTGCCCTCCTTAAGTGCCACTGATCCCTTTCCCCTGCCTGCTCTGCTTTCTGCTCCTTGCCATGTGCTACCTGTCTGAACTGCTGTCTGCTCTGATATAGCCCCTCCCCTCCCACATCTGCAGCTTGCCAAATAGGGAGGCTGACTGTGCTGCAGGTTGGTCAACAATGCCTTAGTACGTGTTTGGAAGCGTTTGAGACATCCGGAAGGCCCTGAAGCAATGACGCTACATATTTTTTAGGAGTATTCTGCTTTCCAAGCATGAATTTTCCTTCTGCATGATTTTCCATTTCAGAATTGATTTAATCTCAATCCCCAGGTAGCATATTGAAATAGTCTGATTTTGAAACAACAAATATGTGATGGCGATAAAAGATCCCTTTACAAAAGATAAGATCCTGCATTTCTGACAGGTACAAATGATCCAATGCCTTATTGATTACTGTTGTTAGCTGACTTTCTAAATAAAGCTTTTGGTTAAGTTAGCATTGTAGGGTTGGAAAGGGAGTCCCCTGAAGGGTTATCTGCTCTAAGCCTCTGCAGAGAGACAGGATGTACTGTTCCTCAGCTGTCCCAGACATGCTTATCCCGACTCTCCTTCAAAAGCAATTCCAACTTCTCTAAGCACCTTATTCCTTTATCATACTGTTTTTGCAGCAAAAATGGTTTGGGGATTTCCACCCCCACCCCGCGCGCGATTTAGATTAAATATAATCTGCTGCAATTTAAATTTATTTGTCATGCCCTCCAAGGCATAGAAAAACTGTTGTTCCGCCTCTTTATGATAGCCTTTCAAGTAGTTGAAAAACTGCTATCACATCCTCCCCTTTAATCACTTTTTTCCAAACTAAGCATACCTAGTTCTCCCAAACTTTCTTCTCATGGTTTGTATCTATCATCTTTCTTTCTTGCCTCTGCAGTTTCTACACATCCCTGTTAAAATGTAGAGCCCAGAGCTGCATATGTCTGGGGTGTAGGGGTGTCTCTCACATATTCGGACTTTTTGAAAGCCTATATTTTAGTATCAGATAAAATGGTGACATTTCTTATTCAGTAGATGATTAACTTCTTGTTCATATTTGTATCAAGCTGCATTAAAATGGTAACTTGATTTTAAATAAACTCACAAAACCAGCTCTTCAAACTTATTAGGCAAAAATTTGCCTAATAACTTCTGTTTTGGATACAGAAACATTTTTTATCAAAACACGGTGTACGTTTACAGCTAACTTATTAAATACTACTATTAATTGTTATAGTATTAGCAGTATGAACTTTGGTTAGTGAATTAATAAACCAGTTATCGCAGGTCACCCTGGGGGAAATTTTCTCAGATGCCAAGGTAAAAGTCATTTGAGCTTAAGTTTCTACTTGCCTCTTTAAAATGAAACTGTTTTTTGTTTGTTTTTTAACTAAGCTGTTTTTTTGAAAAATTACCTGCTTGCTTTCAAGTTCTTAGAACTCCTAAATCACATCTCCCCCCTGTTTTTATTCATAGACTGGAAGAGAAAAACAAGCCTTCCTGTTTTTTCAACTCTGAGATAATTTCTCAGCTTTGAATGACCCAGTCCAAATGAAGAAAATATTTTTTTTTCTGCACTTGCAGAAGAAGCTACTGCTTGTAGAACCTGGGTTAGCACTTCAGCAAACTCTGGTTCCAGGTGTTGTGCTAGCAACTTCCACCAATTCACTAGTGTGACTTTCTTTAAAACGTCTTCAGCGAACATGTACTGCTTGAATGTTTCACCTGTAGGCCTGAAATGTGTGATGGTTGGCATGACTGATGGGTGGTTACCAGGAATCTGGGTTTTCCATTTCCCACGGAAAAACACAGAATTTCCCTTTTATATGAGAAAAACTTGGATTTTCCCCTTTGAAGTGGGAAACCACACTTTTCCCCTTTTGCAAGCAGCTCTCTGCAGGCTGGCAGAGCTCCACCTAAGCCAGGGGTGGGCATTTATTTTGGATGGAGAGCCGCTTAATGAGTTTCGGTGAGCTGTTGAGGGCTGCATGGGTAATCCTGCCCCTTGACAGTTGCCCCACCCCCTTGTCACCATCTTGGGACTGGAATTCCCACTCCCTAGCCCCTGCCCTTTGCCACTGGAAATCCTTCCCTTTACCCCTGCAAATACTCCTTTTGGGAGGGGTTGTTGCCATCTTAAAACCAGAAAAAAAACTAAATGTACACTAAAAGTGGAACACCTACTGTAACACATTTTAATTTTATTACAAAAAATACTTTTGTCATGATTTCTGTTTGTTTAATGTATATAGAGGTGACTGCATAGTAACTCAAAAATAAATTCTTAGTTGTATATTGTGGGGTAGGTGTAGGTGGGGGTGTGGCTGTCTGGGGGGGAGTATAGGGTATGTTGGGGGGTTGTGTATATGTCGAGGGTTGAGGGCAGGGTGTAGGTGTAAGGGAGGCTTGCAGGGGGTGTGGGGACCGCCGGACTCCCCCCATGGTGCAGAAGCAGGCAGAGTGCTGAGGGCACAGGTGCCCAGCGAGGCATGGCTCTGGCCAGCACTGCACATCTCAGTGAAGGGTGCAGCCTTTGTGTGGCTGCCTGTATCAGCAATGCTCCCTCTCACTCCCGCACAGCCCATGCAGCGGAAGGCACCTGGGGCTTTCTTCCTCCACAGTGCAGCCCCTGCAGGGAAGGCACCTGGCTCCAGCACATGGGACTTCCCTCCCTGCTCTGCAAGTGCAGGGGCTGTGTGGGAATGGCAGAGACCTCCCAGGAACCACTCAGAGTGGTGGGGGGGCGGAGTGGGAGTGGGGGTGATGGACAGGAGGGGACTGAGCTGGCAGCAGCCTCTGTGGGGGTGTGTGTGATGGACAGGGGGTGGGTAAGTGGCAGGGTGAGAGAGAGATGGCAGGTGAGTGGAAGCAGCCACCAGAGCTAGGCCTGGAGCCTCCCAGCCCCTCTAGAGCAGCCTGTTCTGGGGGGAGACTGGCATGGAAGGAAAGGGTGTTGCTCAGCCAGAGGCAGTCCCAGCCCCATCCCTGAGCCCCAATCAGGGGCTTCCCAGGAAGGTCATAGGGACACTGGGGCCTGGGCAGAGGCACAGGGAACCGAACAGCAAGAGACAGCGCTGCTCAGAGCCACAAAGCAGCAGATGGGACAGCCACAGCTGCACCCATGTCCTGGTGCAGGGGGGAGCTTTTGCTGGGCATGAGTGAGTGGGGGGTTGGGAGTGAGGGGCAACAGCAGGGGCAGGGCACCACTGTATCATTGCTGCTCGGCACCACAAAGCAGCTGTGGGGAAAGCCTCAGCTGGATCTGTCTCTTGATTAATGAAAGGCATAGGACGAGCTCTGATTTCCTGTTATAAAACAATCAAAATCAAACATCAAAGTATATAGATATTTAGAATTTTTTATTATGATAGAGGTACTGGTAGGCTTCTAAATTTCTTTAAAATTGTAAATATATCAATAAAACATTGTTCCATCGATAGATATAGATATATAGTGGTATTTCATTTTAATTGCAGAAATACGTGGATTTTGGGTTTTTTATCAGAGAATTTTGGGGGTTGTTTTAATTGGAGGATATGGGATTTTTAAACAGAGAGAACCACGATTCCTGATGCCATCAACCTGAATTAATAATCTTAAATTTTATTTCCCTGACTACTTTTTTTTATTTTAATTCTCTGTTATTGAAACCTGAATTCTTAAAATAAATCAGACGCGTCTTTTTTGCATGCAGTGCTTGTTTAAAAGCTGCCCCATTTCTTTCCCCATCCCCCCTTTTTTGAAGGCAAGTGGAGAAAATAAACGGTAGGTTTGGAGCTACCCTTTAAACATTTTTTAGATCCCTTGTGGCTTTTTGTGACACATGCACTCACTATTTGGTGAATGCCAAAGAAGGTGTAATTTGATCTTAGAACCACGTTTGGTAAATACTAGTTTTGTGGGGACAGCCTGTTCTGTCTAGGGAAAAAGCACTGCCAAAATAAGGGTTTTTTTATCTATCATGTTGCATTTTTCTTGACTTCAAACTGTTAAAATACAGATAGATGTTACCCAGTCACCAACAACTTCTATGCTTGTTTTAGTAGTTAGGATTTTTGTCCATAGATTTTGGCATTATACCTGTTTTAAATTGTTGCCTAATACTTGCTGAGAGAAAATGTTTTTATACATGTTTTTGCAAAACTTTCCCTGGCATGTGGTCAGTGAAAGACTAAAATCCGATGCCCATAGCCTGCTGCTGCTTAGCAACTGTTTGAGTGAATACCTTTTAAATCTCAGTTACATTAATGGAGTAGGATAGTGTGCTTTCTCTTCTTTGGAAGTAATTTTGCATGTTTAAAAGGCATCAGTTTTTAATTATATAATTTTGTATATGGTATTCTCTTTTTGAATGGGTTTTTCACATAATCTATCCTATGGTTGGGGTTCAGACTGCTAGCTATTTACCATCTGAACAGCTTTATCAATTTTCCTTCCTGTGTAGAATTCATATGGGAATTCACTACTCAAATCGCTTCACATACTTTTGAAATTCCTGCCCTATAATTATTACCTTGGTAGTAAAGAAAATTGATATTTTGCTCTGAAGCCTTGTAATCGGAAAGAAGCAAGTGTTTAAGATGGAGAACTTGACAACATTACTTAGTATACAGCTATGTAGGTTGCTATGTAGGTTACCTTTTTAAGAAGCTCCCACCCACTAAGCTACAAGATAACCTTAGTAGTGTAATCTCTACAAGGATTGATAATCTGATGGTATAAAGCAGGGCCATCCAACTTGACACCCAGAGGCCATTTTATAGGAAGCAGTTTGCTCAGGGGCTACATAGGGTCAGGCTGGACCAAAGGTGCCACCATAAGCCTAGAACAGGGGTGGGTAAAATGCGGCCTGGGGGCCAGATGTGGCCTGACAGACCATTCTATCTGACCCGCAGGGCCCCTAAAAAATTTAGAAAATTAATATTTATCTGCCCCTGGCTGCCCATCATGTGGCCCTTGATGGCTTGCCAAAACTCAGTAAGCAGCCCTTCACCCAAAATAATTGCCCACCCCTGGCCTAGAAGGACAGTCATGTTCCCCATGATGGTTTGCAGGGTTAGTCCCTATTCAGGGTTAGAGTTAACATGCCACACCCACTGCAGCAGTGCTGCTGGGGTCTCACTCATTTTGCCTGAAGTCGCACTGTTACCATTAGCATTTCTTTTTGACACACTCCCACGTATTAACATGGCAACTTGTCCAATTTGGTATCCAGTGAACTTTAATAGTAACCCCTGTGCAGTATTACAGGTTTCCTCCTGGTAATACAACCTAGCAGGTGCCTCCTTAGACTTTACAGCAGCGACCTTCAGGGGTACCAGGCCTTGGGTCTTCTGTGTGTGTGGGATGGCTTGTCAAATTGTTACTACTAGGATTTCTTTTTGCCAGAGCCTTCCAAGGATTGACATGACATCTTGTCCAATGTGGTATTGAATGAACTTTATTAGTAACTCCTAGACGATATTACAGGTTTTCAATAATACGACCTGGCAGGCGGCTCCTTAGACAGTACAGCAGCGACCTTTGGGGTACCAGGCCTCAGGTACTTCACTGGGTGTATGGGATCTTAGTTCCTGGCTCCCCACTGTTTAAGCGGGGACCCAGCAGCCATGTCTGTCCTCCCGGGGTCACAGCAATGTAACATGCACATGTTCCTCTGTTTTGTCCGTTACTTTTTCATCCCAAATTGTCCAATCCCCTGGCTCTGTGCCAAGCATTCCTTATATGGTCCCATGGCACTATCAGGCACATTCCTTATAGGTAAACTGTTGTGCCTTGTTCACCTAGTGCCCAGTCACAGCATTTTCATCTCCCAGTGCCACAGAAGGCGCACTGTTCAGTTTTGTTGCTTAGTTCTCTAAAGGCCTGGACACTTGCTAAAAAGGCTTAGCATAACTCACTTTGCCTGCTACAGCATCACAACCCTAAGGCCTCTCTCCCCTGAGCTCCTGCATCCAACAACCTAAGCAGCAGTACAGAACCCCACCTTCCACCCCACTGATGGGTCCCTCCCCTACACCCTTACACAAAACCCTCACACCTCCCCTGAGTGCTCATGAATGACCGCCCCATCCCATCCTTGAGCCCCATATGTGGCTCCTAACCTACCACCCACACTGTCCTCTGGCGTAACATGCTCCAGAGACCTCCAAAACCAGCTCTGCATGCTCTGGTTCTGAACCTGACGTAGACATGGAACCACGCATGCTAATCAGCCCTAATGAGTTAATTACCTTCCCAGTGAAAATAATTAGTGCCTGGGTCCAAAACTCCCATGTGTGGGGTTCCCATAGCCCTGGGCCAGCTCACTTCATGGGAGCTGCTCCTTCATCTCCACTCTTCCTTGCAAGCTGCAGTCCAGGAGCTTTCTTCCTTTCCTAGAGAGCTTGAGTTTTCCTGTCTAGCAGGGAATTAGTCTGTACAGACCACTACAGAATGAACTAACTTAGTCTGGGGGTACATCCAGCTGGATTTGAACCTGGGTCCTAGAGTTCAAATAGGCAAGACTTGTGCTTTTATGACAGACTTAAGCTAAGGTATGCATCCACGGGCCATAATTTAATCACTCGGGGACCACATACAGCCCTTGGGCCACCATTTGGACAACCCTGACATAAAGCAAATCAAAGTAACCTAGTGGTATTGCTTTCACAATATAAACCCTCTCTACACAAATTCTGTGTAGCATAATGAGAATGGAGAGAAGTTGACTGATGATGGTTGATGTCTTTGACTGAAATGTGAGTTTGATTCCCAGGCAGTTAAGAATCCCCATAGCTGGAAGAGGAGCAGTCATAATAACTAGGGCTGTGCAAAATTTTGCCAGCAGTTTCATTTTGACTCTTTTTGAGCTCAAAACAGCAAAATTGAAACAAAGCAGAGAGCTTCGAAACAGCTTTGAAACGAAACGAGGCAAGTCGAAATGTTTTGAAACATTTTGAGCTTTGAAGCTCAAGCTGGGCTTGCCTGCAGGGAAACAGAAACTGAAGTAAGGAGACAGAAGGGTGGAGGGGGGAAAGGACTGCTCTCATTATTGACTGTGTAGCTGGCCAGTGACTGTCATCCTTTCCTGAGGTCTCTTCCCATCCCAGTGCTCGGGGGTGGGGAGGGAAAGCATGGAAAAGCTGCGTAAAAGACAGCATTGTTTGAACTGCCCTGCTTTCTGCCTTGGTGTCAGTTGAGTGAGGGTGCACTTTAACACCCACACACACACAGTGTCACCCACCCATGTCACGAGTTTTGCCTGTCAGCAGCCAGAGGTGGAGGGCCCCAGAAGCCCTTGCACCCATCTCCTTGAAAGCTGACAGGCTTCATGGCCTCAGCAGGGGCTAGCAAACCTGCAGCTTTCATCCTGCTGCACCTTAACACACAGTGTCACCCATGTCGCGAGTTTTGCTTGTCTGCAGCTTGAGGTGCAGTTTCCCCCAAACCCCTGTACCTGTCTCCTTGAAACTTGGCAGGCTTTGTGGCCTCAGCAAGGGCTAGCATGCCTGCAGATTGGACCCCGCTGTGGCTTAACACATACGTGACATGAGTTTTTTGATTTCAAGACTGAAACCCCTATACCTATTCTCCTCCTCAGAAGGGGGGCTACCATTCCTGCAAGTTTCATCCAAATCAGGCCACAAATGACAGTTATTGGCTGTTTTGAGCTTCCCCATTATAGCCTATGGGCTAAACGAAACGGAACAGTGATTTCAAAACGAAAGGCTGTTACATCGAAATGTAAGTTGAAACGGAACGGTGCCATTTGGCACAGCCCTAATAATAACAAACAGCCGTTGTCCAGACACATTTTAAATAAAGCAGAAACTCTTTTCAGGTACAGTAGTTTTGGGGAGTTTTTTTCCTTTCCCAAGGTGACACATCAGGAATTCTAACACACAAATTTCCCCTTCTCCCCTTCTGACTGCTGCTGATTAATTTTAATCCCTTAGTAATGACACACATAGGAAGTTGTGGAATTTCCTTCATTGGAAGCTTTTAGGCTTCTGGGTGAAATGGTGTCTGGTTTGATATTAATCAGAAGTCCTTGCTACTAGGTGATTTGCTGGCTTGCATGAAGTAGAGATGTAATTATGGCTTTAAAAATAGTCTTTTACTCTCCTCTAATTATATTGGTTAAATAATTAACTGATAATTCAGCAGTTTGGACACAGCTGCTACTTGGTGTTACTCCTGGCTCTACTCTGGGCCCTTTGACTGGAGGAAGGGGGAAAGGAGGCAAGCCCAGCCAGACAACACAGCCCTGCTGGGGAGGGAGGGAGCACCTGTGAAGTAGCATCTAATTGCTTTAATTGAATCATTAGCAAGGATCTTGGTTTTCTCCGTTTAAAAATTGCAAATTCTCTGGTAACGCCCCCTACAAATCCATGTTTTTCCATGATTAAAATGAAACTCCACTATATATAGATATATTGGTATTAGTTTAACACAATGTTTTATTTGATATATTTAGAATTTTAAAGCAATTTGGAAGCCTACCTGAGCCTCAATCACTATAATAAAATGAATTCTAACTAACTATATATTTTGGTGTTTGATTTTGGTTTTTTATCATAAAAAATCAGAGCTCCCCTTGCCCCCTTCAGCTGCAACTGCCTCCACAGCTGCTTGTGGCACTGAGCAGCACTGATGTGTAGGTGCCCTGCTCCTGCCAATGCCATTGCCCCTCACTCGTGGCCTACAGCCCCTGCCTGACCCCAACGTGCTCCCTCCTAGCAGCAGCTCTACCTCTGCACCAAGCCCTGGGTTGAGCTGCAGCTGTCCCATCTGCTGCTTTGTGACTGAGCTGTGCTGGCCCCTGCTGTTCTGCTTTCTGCACCTGTGCCCAGTCCCTAGCCTTTCCTGAAAAACCCCTGACTGGGGCTCAGGGACTGGACTGGCCGTGCCTCTGGATAGACAAGCCCCTTCCCTTCTAAGTCTTAGGGGGGCTCTAGGCCCAGCTCTGGCAGCTCCTTCTACCCAGAGTGCCTCCGCTGCCTCCTGCTGTCACCCCAGCCCATCACACATATACATAGACACTGCTGCCACCTCTCCCCCACCCAGCTCATCACATTTCCCTCCCCCCCCTCC
>NW_005843383.1:105454-107299 GCF_000455745.1 Alligator sinensis | reverse complement strand
TGGTTGTGGGTCTTGCTGGCAGCTCCTGTCCCATCTAGCATTTGGGCATATAGGGGCCATGCTCCCCCAGGGCCAGCAAGGCTGGCAAGGCCCTGGGCTGGGCAGGGTAACATCCAGGCTAACTGTTTCACTCATCTTCCTTCCTTCCCTTTCCTGCACCCTGCTGAGCAGTGGGGCAGCAGCCAACAGCACAGAGGATGGGCAACACTTGCCCCCAGAGTCCCTGCTCTGAGAGCATCCAGCCTGGCAGGCAGAGGTGCAGTGTGCACTCCCTCCCTCCCACACCAATCACTGCCACCACTGTTCCAGTTGGGCAGTGTGCCCAACCACAGGCCAAGACAAGCTGGGATGAGCCATGGTGGGTTGAGGCAGCCCACACCTGCCCTGGCATTGGCCAGCAGTGTGGGACAGAGTGATTGCTACTTGCACACCCTTGCTCTGCCTCCTGCTCTCCTTGCAGGCCCCAGCCCCCCTGGCAGTATGACCCTCACCTGACCCACAGGGCCACCCCCAGTCCTACTTACTCCAAAGGCTGCAGGAGGAAAAGTGCATCTGAGCCAGCCCTTGCTGACTGATTCTTGAGCCCACCCCTGCCTGCTCCAGACAGAAGCTGAAATTGCCAGCCTGCGGAAAACTGTTTGCAAAAGGGGAAACCTGTGTTTTCCCACTTCAAATGGGAAAATCTGCATTTTTCTCCTTTAAAGGTGGAAATCCACATTTTTCCACAGGAAACAGAAAACTTGGATCTCTAGTCATCAGACTGCTGACTGTTTTTCTCTTAGGCTGTAGTAGGGATGGGCAATTATTTTGGCTGGAGGGTGCTTAACAAGTTTTGGTGAACTGTTGAGGGCCACAGTGGTAGCCCCACCCCTTGACAGGTGCCCTGCCCCCTATTCACTATCTTGGGACTAGCACTTTGCCACTGGAAGTGCCTCCCCTTGCGTCCAGAAGTACTCCTTTTGGGAAGGCGGTTGGAACCAGGAAAAAAACCAAATCATATACTAAAAATCAAACATCTACAATAATATGTTTTTAACTTTATTTCAAAAAATATTTTTGTCCTGATTTGTGTATATTGGCCTTGTGTATATAGAGGTGATTGCATAATGGCTCAAAATGAAGTCTTGCTCTTGTATATTGTGGCGGGGGGGATGAGGGGATGGTTATAGGTTTGTGGGGTGCTGTGTGGGTGTGTGCGGATGTGGGGGGGGTTGTGGGGATGTGTGTTTTTTGGAGTGTGGGTGTATGTGTGGTGGGGGGGTGCCCCCCCAAAACACACCCTCCCCATAGCACACAGCCCCTGCTACCAGTAGTAGCAGGCAGAGCCTTTCATTAGCATACAGTCCCGGCAAGACCCAAGCCTGCACGTGGCCAGGCCGCCAGCTCCATCACACGGGGCTTGCGTGCCCAAGCCACATACGATAAAGCCAGTAGTGCAGAACATGGGGCTCAGCCAGGGCAGCAGGGAGGGGACAGAGTCAGCCCGGCTCCATAGCGTGAAGCTTCCTGCCCTTTCCCATACCCTGCACGTAGCAGTGAGCAGGGCCAGGATGCTGGCTCCATTACGTGGGGCTCCCCCTAGAGGCACGTGGCTCTGGTGGAGAACCTGGGAACTGCATGTGAGCCCCAGGGAGCTCTGCACGATGGAACTAGGCAGACCCCGCGTCCCCCCCCCAAACCGCGTCCCTGGGGCAGTAGCACAGGGCCCACACTCCTACCAAGTTGCCTCTTCACTCCCACTTGCTGCTGCCACCTCTTCCTCCTACCCAACTGCCACCACCACCACCACTCCCACCCCACTGCCACCCTATCCCTGCTGCTTCCCTATCTTCTGGATCTAGCCTG
>NW_005843383.1:98023-105426 GCF_000455745.1 Alligator sinensis | reverse complement strand
TTCCCTTCCCTTTCTCCTCAGTCCTCCCTCCCTACCTCCTGTCTGCCATACTGCCTTCTGATTTCCTGCTGGGGCATCTGGTGGCTCCCTCCACCCCTGCCCAGACTGTGCTAAAGGATAACCAGTAAGCTAACCAGTTATCACCGCATTTATCTGTTAAACAATTAATCATTTAATCTTTACTTGTTGGTTAAACAGTCATTTAACCTTTCACATCTCTAGCATGAAGCAAGCTGGTTTTAGTGCATAGTAGAGTGGTGTTCTCATCCTATTGCATTCTTCTGATTAGCAGGGGAGTAGTTTGTTTTTCTATACTCTATAGCCATTCATATACCTCTTTTTTTCCTTGGTCATCTGCACATGGAATGCTCCTCTGAGCTGCAAAAGCCCATTGCTAAATCTGTGGACCAGCCTGTAGCCAATTACCATATTTTCTCACATACATCCTTTTTCCCACATACCCCCCCCCCCCCCCCCCCAAAATAAGACATGCACTTTGTTTTGGGGGAAGTTAGAATGAAGAGAAAAAAGGTTTCTCTAGTAGAACGTAGATGTTGAAATTCCCAATACTCTAATTTCATCTCTAGCAATCAGTTCATATGGTGCCACTTAATATTCTCTGCTAATCTTTTAGGTCAAGCCACAGAGATTTATTACCTAGATCTAAAAGTTCTGAGTTCCAGTATTGCTGCTGACCTGTCCAGGGAGTCCAGTTCCACAGGATAGAACTGCTGTCTTACATTTGCACTGTTTCTTTAAAACAAATTTCATTAAAAAAAAAAAAAAAAAGCTGTTAAAATTAAGGTTTAAAAAACTCAAGCACTCGGAAGTTAGGAAATGTCAGAATTAAGGTTGTATCTCCATATGCAACCCTAATTCAAGATCTGTTTTGTATACTCCTTTAAAACTTCTAGATTTAAATAGTTCTGTCGTCACCTCATCCTTATGTCCTGTATCAGGGGAGTTGTGCTTAGCTACTGAATTTAACATTCTGTGTTTAAGGACTAGATTTGGATGCAAAAGAGAGGGCACGTTCCTAGCTTTCCACGGTATTGGGCAAAAGTATTGTGATTCACACCTGGGCACATGTCAGGAGGCTGATGTTAAGGCATCATTAATTTGGACTCTTCTTAATAATGCATGCTTGATTGCAGCCTTACTGTTCTTATACATAATTATGTATGTAATATATTTACAAGAGTTGTTTCATTCACCATGGAAATAGAAAGCACTGCAGCAGGCTAAGAACTGCTTAATACTTGACAGCAGTTTAAGGTAGGGAATGGAGAACATCTGAAAATGAAAAGCAGTTTAAGGTATATGGAGTGTAATTAATCAGGTTGGAATTTGGCCATGTCATTGGGGCTGAAACCATCCTTAAATTAGCCACAAAAAGGTACGCTAGAACTCAGTAGCTTAATTCTGTCTCCTCTGCTACACAAGTGTTTCCTTTTCTAATGAGCTGTATTTAAGATGGCCTGGGTGCAGGCTAAAAATTCAATGAAAATTCACATACTTTTTATTTCTATTCTTAGAAAGGTCTGTTAACATCCTTGTGTTGAATTGTCAGAATCTCTCAAACAAGTTTTGCATTATAACTACTTGTGCTGTGTCTGGTCTTTGGATAAAAGCAGAAATCTGCTTAACTGCTAATTCTCATAAATCCAGAAAATTCTAGCTATGCTGAATTTTTAACTCTTAATAAAGCATATTTCCCCTCCCTAACTCTTAAATTAGGACAGCTTTCCTATATACTTTTTCTGCAATTTTCTGTGCTGTTTGGATAAATTTTCTTTGCCCTTCATTTTAAAGTATTACTTGCTGTTTTGAGTTAGAGGTTCTTTAATAACGTAATTCTGGCAAAGGTAATTCTATTAACGATGCATACAGCATAGTTTTGTTGGGGGACTAGCATAAGAATGACACGCAAAAGGCAATTAATCTTATAAAGGCATCCCAGGTGAGTTTGTAAAAACTAGAAGAGTGACAATTCAAATTGATAATATCACTTAACAAAATATACGGTGGTAATGTGGCTAGAATACACAGCAGCATTATGACTCAGAGAGCTGGTTAGAGTTTCTATATTTAGGTTACCTAATTTCCATTATAAAGGATTATAAAGATATTTTAAACTCTAATACCTCCTTTGTTTGCAGCAGGCTTCTAAAACTTGGACTGCAGACATCTTTTTCCTTCTCTCATGAAATGCCATTCAGATTTGGCTGAGTTACAAACTTCTTAAAAATTGCTGTTCTCATTTTGTTGCTTTATGCCTCTGGAAAATTTTGGCAGTTTGTCAAAATAACTTGGCCATTCTCAAGCTGGGCTCACTGCTGCAACAACTGCAGGTGCTGCTGTGGAGGTGTCTGTGGGCTGCTAGAACAGGGCAACGAGTGAATGGGATTATGGTTACTTTCCCCAGACTGTGCGCGAGGTCACAGCGACATGTCACTTGTCACAGAGAATGTTTCACAAAAAAAGGGACCATGGCACCCCAGTTGAGAATCAGTCTAGACTGAGGATACATCTTGATTGAAGACAGGATTAAATGGAAGCAAAAAATTCTAAAGGTGATGGACATGAGGTTGTTTTAATCAAATGGATCAGTTGAAGTCAATCAGAAAGTAACTTTTTCACCAGGAAACTTTTCATACTGTTTCTATAAATTATCCACATCCAAAGGAAGTAATGGCTTGTTAGGTGGCTTGTGTATTTTTTTTTTCCTATCTGCCTCTGTTCTATTTAAAAGCAGCAAATGATACTCAAGTTCCACTCTGAGAAACTTTTTTTTTTTTTTAAATTTGGAGTGTTGCTGTGTTATCTGTGCCCAGAAAATCTTGTCCTTTGTTTTAGAGTAGCATGCACAATGTGCTACAAATATAATAATATATTATATAATAATATATAAGTAGTATTCAGTCCCTTCCCTTGAGAGCCTAATGGTCTTTAAGGAAACAAAGCAAGCAATGTGAGAAAAAGATGCCACATACAATTAAAGCCAATCTTATTTTGTTTTTCTCCTACCTGCAAAGGCTGATTCATTTTACACTTTTGTGTAAAATGTGTTTTTTACGCAGTTATGTATAAAAATTGTGCATATTTTTTTTTCTTCTCCTCTTGTTTTGAATGCAGTTGAAACCTAACTCCAATATCTGCACAGCTAAGTTTGTAAAATATATTTGTCCACATGAGCATTCAGCCCAGTATGTCCCAAGAAATGGTTTTTACAACTTTTAAAGACTAGCCACAGGATCGCAAAAGTACTTCTAAAAGGTGTGCAAAACCATTGTCCATGCAATTTAATTTTTTTAAAAGTAGTTTTAGGTAAACTACCAAGTTAAATCATAAACTTTTCCTTTGAGAGGAGAAAAATATGTGGATGCTGACTAGGAAAGTTTAACTAAATTTTAAGCATGGTCAGTCTTCACATCCTGAGGAATTTCATCTGCAGCTTCTCTGATCCTGATGCAAGTGACTGACCTTGTAGCACCATCTATCCAAGTATCTGCATGTGGCCTTGTCCAAATTATAAAACTGAAAGGTTCCTAGTTGAATTATTAAAATAATAATGTAGCACTTTAAGCATTTTTTTCATACCTGTACTGCTGTATTCTTTTTCTAGCTGTATTGCTTTCTGGGTTTCTGTCATATAGCTCTATAAAGTTGTTGGTTTTTTTCTGCAGGCCTTGAAATACTTAGGGAATTTTGGAAAATAATTCAAATTTCCATTGTCTTTAGATCAACAGTAGGTGTTGGCATCATTTCCCAAACCTCTTCTTGAAATGGAGGTCAAATGAATTCTCAACTGTAGGCAAAAAGGTTTCTGCTTCAGTCTTGTAGGAATGGGTTTCAAGTACTGGTTATTTAAGAGGGAGCTTTTACAGTACTTAGATTAGATCAGTTGCTTGGAGAAGTCATACAACTGGGGGGGGTTGTTTGTTTTTCTCTTAGTTGACAACTGTGTACTATGTCTGCCACAGGTAGAATGCCAATCCTGGGAAAGTGCACAAGCAGAAGCTGTTGGAAACACTGTTCTTGCAACCTTGGATGAACTAATAGTACCTCTTGCCTGTGCTGAGTCCTCTTTGCACTTAGCTTTTACTAGCAGAGGTTACACAAGAGCCAAAGACTATTAAAAAAAAAAAAAAAAAAAAAAAAAAAAAAAAAAAATCAGCATACTCTAACATTTTAGCACAAACTGCATAGGTTTCAAACTTGTTTTGTTTAAAACAATATTTTATAAAACAGGCTTTTCACAAAACCACTGAAATCTGTGTTTGCCTTTCAATCCTTAAACATGACTCGGTTT
This sequence comes from Alligator sinensis, assembly GCF_000455745.1. Classification (NCBI taxonomy): domain Eukaryota; kingdom Metazoa; phylum Chordata; order Crocodylia; family Alligatoridae; genus Alligator; species Alligator sinensis. Next base: position 101,114 of record NW_005843383.1, on the reverse strand, counting down.
CAAACCATCTTGTTCAAAAGTTCTGGAAAGGGCAGGTCATTCTAGGGTGGTGGTTCAGACTTGTGCAGCTATTCTTTAAAGCATTTCCTTGAAAAAAGCAGAAGTAGATTTTTTTGAGAGACTTCTGCATCTTATGCAGTTCTACTTATTGCATGCAAGAGCAGGTTTTTTTCTATGTTTAATCAGCTGGTCATCCTTTCATTTTCTTTTTCCTGTGACTTTCCTCATCCATGCCACTACTCAAGAGCTAAGCTGGTTCTAGAAGCAGCACAGGCTGCTCTTAACATCACCAAAGGAATACATAGACCCTTTGGTGATCTGCCTCTTCCAGGGCAGATTTACAATTTTGGAGAGAGGGGTGCAGATGGGATGGTACATCATCATATATAACACAATTCTGCAGTTAAAAAGAAACTAGAAGCTTTAGTAATAAGCTAGGGGCCCAGGTCTATGTTGTTCAGATTAAAATCAAACTGAAAACAAAAGTGGCTTCATTGAAATATGCATTAATTTGTTTTATCATATATTATCTATAAAACAGATTAGGGAAAATTAAAAGATGTTGTTTCATTTATCCTGAGATCATTGGAATTAAATTAACATCTCTCTTTCAGATCTTATGCCTTCTAGAGCATCTTGACAGTACATCCAATGCTTTACTGAAACTTATTTCCACACAAGTTAATGTTTCTAGCTAGAGTTAAAAACAGTCTGCAGAGCTGTGAAAAAGGAGTTACCTTATCAGAAGCAGCTAACAGACAGCAGAATTGCAGAAGAAGAGAGAGCTTGATTAGTGGAACTATTAAAGAGCATTAAGTGGGAGAGAATTGTTAATATCTGTAAAATAAAGAGTTTAGAACAGGGGAGGGCAAAGTCCGAGCTGCATTTGGCCAGCATTGGACTCCATTTCCCAGCAGTCCCTGCCTGTGTGGCTAGGGCCAGTTTCCACGGAGACCCCAGCAGCAGTCAATAGCACGGGGCTGGGGTTTCCATGGAGACTAGCCCCAGCAGCACTGGCAGGGCAGGGAGCTGCTCTGGGGCCAGGCTGGGATCTTGCAGTGGTGGCAGCGTGGCGCAGACCGGGGCACAGACGCAATCTACAGCCTGTATGCTCCAGGCAGGGGTGTGCAGGTAGTGGATTGCAGCTGTGCCCCAGCTCTGGACTGCACTGCAAGATCCCAGCCCAGCCCTGGAGCAGCTCCCCACCCTGCCAGTGCTTCTGGGGCTGGTCTCCATGGAAACCCTGGCCCTGCACTATCACAGAGCAGCTGCTGCTCTGGTCTCCATGGAAACCAGCCCCAGCCATGTGGGCAGGAGCTGTTGGGAAATGGGATGCAACCACCAGCCGGATCCACTGTTTTGCCCACCTCTGCTTTAGAAGGAAGCCATGAAGCCAATTGACTCCCTCACTGCTGCTTGAGTGGAAATGCTGTTGCTACTGCCGGCAGTTGGTTGTAAACTTAGGGTAGAACAAGAATCAAAGGTAGGGGTGCAATTGCACCACTATACCACCACCACACACCCCTGTCCTTATCTTAAAGGGCATAAGCCTCAGCCAGCCGTTATAGAAAATTGATTATCTTCATGTTTACTTTAGAAGTTTGACTTGAACTGTTCCCTTTGCATAGCTTTTGGCAGAAGGATAATTGAAGATGTAAAGACTCAAAGGAACACAGCACACTTCCTCTAGTATGCTTTACTGGTTACAAGAATTCCTTATTACTTGTTGGTTTAACTTTTCCTTTGCACATTTTTAACTCAAGAAGTGCTTCCACTGGGAAATGAAGGAATTTTTCTTCATTTTTTTCCCCACTATGCCTCATCTATGATTCTTTCCATTCTGTTTTGGGGGTAGAGGCTCTTCAAGTAATCTGAGGATAAGTAGGTGTTCAAAGTTTCTGGCTTCTGTTGGAATTGGCAGTTTTATCTCATTCTGAGTAGAATGTCAATTAATAGACTGTAGTAGGTGGATACATCCTAAACAAGATTGAGTAGAAGGGGATCTGTTGACTACAGTACTGCTGCTTTTGCAATCACCAGGCCCCATTCTAGAAGGGACTATAAAAAAAATACTAGGAAGCATTGCTTGAATATTCTCTTTTCAAGAATTAAAAATTAAGACAGTAAATTTTATTTAAAAAATATCCCATGTGACTCGTTAAGTTTAAAGTTTTACCTTTTAAAAAATCTAGGTGGCTTTAAGCTTAGCAGAGGTGCTGCTTCTATATATCCCCCAAATTAATCTGAAACTCTGTACCCATTTTGAATTGAATTGTTTTAGTAAATGAGTTGAGATTTTGCCAATTTCTGGATTTCTTGAGTTATTGACCAATACGCATACGTAAGTTACGGAGTTTGGATTCAAAGTCTTGCCTGCACAATCATTTCTTGTTCTATCATTATTAGAGGTCTACTGATATATCGGTTGCATGTCGGATTGGCACCGATAAAAGGAAAATTAACATTACCAGCTATCAGCTTTTTTTAGCCGGTGTAGCTGATAATGTCGCCGATAAATATAATATGCCTTCTGGCCAGAGCCCCTGGATGCTGCATGCATGCACACAGGAATGCAGCCAGGCAGTGTGGAGAGCAGCACCATGCAGGTAAGTTTGTAGAGGGCAAGGAGCTTGGGGTGGGGGGCAGATTAAGGCCCCTACAGTGAGGGAGGGAGTGGGGTTGGGGTGCTGCCCAGTTAGGGCAGTGAATGGTGCATGGGGATGGGGCAGGGAGCAGGAAGGAGCCAAGAGTGGGGTGGGAGGGAGCCCTGCCACTGCACATACCTCCTGGAGGAGGCATGGCGGGACATGTGCCCCCTAGACATGTGTGCGGACCAGATGCCGGCTGCTCGCTATGGGCTTGAGACTCTCCACTCTGCTGCCTTTCCCTTGGGAGCCCCACGCCAGTCACGCACCCCCTGCCCTCCTGGCAGCAGTGGAGTGGCAAGTTGTGCCTCCTGCTGCCAGGTGGGCAGGGGACACACACCCGGCGTGGGGCTCCTGAGGGAGAGGCAGCAGAGCAGAGAGCCGTGAGCCCGCATCCGCCCTCACCCCACTTGGCTCAGCTCTGGTTAAAAGCATTCCTTCCCTTA
>NW_005843383.1:86731-97992 GCF_000455745.1 Alligator sinensis | reverse complement strand
ATGATGGTGCTGGTGCTTGAGCTAAAGGTCATTTGACACGCTTTAGTTCAAGTCCCCCCGCCACCACCATTTTTAAATGCCAAGATGCTGATCCCCTGGACAAGGCACCCATGGTTCTGTCCTGCACCGCACCCCGGGTCCCATTCACTGCTCTGGCTGGGCAGCGCCCATGCCCCCGCCCCACTCCCTCCCTTACTGTGGGGGTCTTGATCTTCTCTCCCCACAATGCTCCTTCCTTCCTCCATGCCCCTTCCCCTCCACAGACTTATCTGCAGAGAGTTGCTCTCCAAGCTGCCGGGCTGCATTCCTGTAAATATTCCTGTAATCAGTTATCGGATCAGTATTGGCCAATATGCCTGGTTAGCGGTCAGTATCGGCCAAGAAAATCTTTATCAGCGCACCCGTAATCATTATAATTGAACTCTGGTTAGCTGTGCTTCTCATTCAACAAAAAAAATTGGCAAAATCAGGGTTGATAAATACTTACATATTGCACATAGTATAGTTCTAGTGCCCTGGATCTAGGTTAGCATGTGAGATAATTCACGTTATCTTGAGTAGAAAGAAAGAGGCCTTAAAGATGCCAGCCTGGTTATAAACAAACTCCATTTAAATGGGTTTTCATAATGGAAGCTTTGACAAATCTTCAAAGCTGCTGCTGATAGTTGTATGCTGCTGAAGTGCAGAAATACCAGCCTGTATGTGGGAGTATCCTATTGGTCCCAGAACTCTGTAATATAAACCAAACAACCCAAAATATACAAGAGAAATAGTAGACTTACCTGGCAAGAGGTGGAAAAATGACAGAATAATGCTTGGCTTGCTTAAGTTCTGATATGAACATTGAAGAAATTTGAGAATACTGTAGATGGAACAGGAACAAGTCAAAAGTACACAAAGTTAATTCTCAGATTTTCCACTGAGTTGTGGAATGTGTCAAGCTGTATGGAGCATTATTCCACAATTTTAGCTGCAGAAACTGTAGCCAGTACAAGTGAGAACTAAACTATTATGTATTGAATATCAAATGACCACATGTGAATTGCATCCTTTTCCATATTAATTACCACTTTTTTAATATTTTACACACTTTCTATGTAGAAGAAAGTTATACAAGATTATAATCTTTCATAGGCATTGCAGTTGCTCAACTTTTTTCACTTAAAAACAAGTTACTTAGAGACCTACCAGCATTTAGGTGCAGTACCTTTCATAGTGAAGTCTTCTCCATTAGAAAACTGAAAAGTAATTTTCAGTTGTCGTTTAAATTCTACCTGAGTAATTGGTAGAATTTGCTGCTTGATTTTAAATAAAGACTGTTACTAGTCATTGGGGACAGTCTTTTTGACAGGTATGCAACAAATTGGCCCCCACACCCTCCCCAAGTACTCCTTCGATCTTTTTCCATTAACCCCGAGGAGTCAAAGAAATGACCCATGTTGCTGTCTGTGGGTCTCAGAGGGGCCCTTTGGAGTGCAAGCAGCATGTGGGAGCAGTCCAGCACAGGCACTGCATCCACCATGCTCCTTGGACTAGCCCCATGTTACAGCTTGTAGGTATGTATGCTGCACAAAGCTTGTGGAGTTGGTCTAGGATGTGTGCTTGCATGCAGCACCTACATCAGATTCAACATGCATGGCCACGGCATCTGTGGGCTTAATCCAGCCTGTGGGTCTGGATGAGTTTTCTACCTATTCCTTACCCAATCTGCCTTTCCCCAAGTTCCCTGACCAAGCTGCTGCTCTACTTTCTGCCCTCTTCTCCATCCTTGTCTGCCACTGAGCTGCCCGTCTCCTTCCTCATCTGCCACATGCCTCACACGGCTGCCCGTGTCACTTGTTGTAGTCATGCCACACATTGGCCGCCTCTGCTTTACAAGAGTTTTGTTATGTAGGTAGCAGTAGCACTACTGTAAGGATACTAGAAGTTTACAGTGGAAAAAATACATGCTATATATGTACTCCTTTCTGCTCTGTGTGTCAGGAGCCGCACCAATACTTTTTGATTAGGACAAGACTGTCCAATGGGCAGCCCAGAGGCTGTGTGCAGTTAAACCTGTAGCCACTTTTCCCTCTGGGACCCTGCAGCCACTTTTCCCTCTACTGTGCAGCGTGGAGGGACGGGGGCTGCATGCGGTCGGTGCAGCACGCACAGTTGGAGGTAGGGTTGGCATCCCAGGGATCTGCATGATACCTAATCTCTGATTGGACCAAAATTGGACCAGACCTGGATTAGGAACTGCTACTTTGAGCCCCCAAAATGTTTTGTTCAAAATATATTAGGTTCCCTGGATTCTTTTTGCTGAATCCAAGGTGTAACCCCTCCTTGGATTTGTGGCAGACTGCTCCAGTCTTGTAGAATCAGAACTTCCTGGACTTATAGTTGTAGGACAAGTCAGACTGCACCAGGGATAAAACCCTTTAGATTCCAAGGTCCACCATTTTGTGCAGCCCCCTGACAGATATTCCCAGCTTTCTATAGTGGAGCTAGAACCAGGGTTCCCATCTTGGTCAGGTCCCCAGCTCTGCAGAAAGTTCTGGAAGCCCCAAGAACCCCAGGTGGAGCCAGGGCAGTCAGTGCTTCTAGGCTTCCAGCTTTGAAGAACCAGGGACTCAGAGCTGGAAGGCCTCCGATGGTCTTCCAGAATTTGCGGCTCTGAATCAATCTTCATTGCTAGCTGACCAGGCATCATAAATCCTGAGTTCTCTGTAGTGGCTCAGTAAAGTTGGTCTTTTTCATCAGTTTCATGCCTGCTAATAAAAATGTCAACTTCACTGAGCAGCTGCAGGGTGTGGAGAACTGCTGGTTCATGAGAAGTTTTGAAAATTCTTGGTTTTAATCTGTTTGTCCTGAAAACAAATTAAAGAAAAAAATTAATTTCCTGCAGACTGTAAACTGTTTTGTGTGTGGCGAGGGTTCCTACATACAGGTTTCCCTCACTTCATGCGGTACATGCTTTCCTGGAAAACAGCGTACAACTCAAATTCACGTAAAAGGGAACATACTTTACAACGTAACAAATAGGGATATGTTCCAAGACCCCCACTGTACTGACCCGCAGACCCATTTCCACCACTTTTCCAAAACTATTTTGGTACTTGCCAACAGTAGACGGTACACACAAGCACAGGGTGGTGGTGAGTATTTAGTTGGTGTGAAGAGAGGGTGGTGAAGGGACTTCAGTGTCAGACTCTACATCACTGGTAGGAAGTACAGGCAGGGTAACATACATAGGAGAATCAACAGGCAAAGGGTTGGCATCGCCCTCCAACACTAGTGGGGTGGGGCTGGGGGTAGCCGAGTGAGGCTTCAAGAACTGGAACATGGTAGAGATAAGCTAGCGGGACGCTTAGAAGCCATAATAGGGATGGCAACTACAGAAACACATGTCTCAGACAACGAGTGAGGAGCACAGATCCACACAGGAGACTATATTTTGGTGCATGTCAGTCCCATAATGCATCACACAAAACAGTTGACTGTGGGCCACCACATTGATTGCGTAAGAGCAAATTCACACTTACAGAACCTGTGTAAAGCAAGGGAAACCTGTATTATAATACCCCAAATAAGCTATCTAATGCTTGTATAATGCATGTATTCCTTCACAAGGACACATTTCTACCATTACCACAGCTATCTATCTAACAGACCACATGTGACCATCTTAATTGTTCCCACTTAGCAGTATCCATCATCCTAGTTACCACGCCCGTGCTGGGGCTTCTCAGCAACGTCCCCTTCTTTGGGGCTTCTCAACTGCCCCTCTCTGGAGCTGGGGTCCATGTATTGTGAATGCTGCGCCCTCACTGGCACTCGGGTCCCCATACTAGTGTGAGTCCCCTATGAGGCCTCCTCCAACCCCTAATAGCCTCACCCAAACCACCGGTGATAAACAGCAACACAAAATGCAAGCCCATCGGCTATAACTTAAACAGAAGCCGCCCGGCCATAACAACACTCAAGCTTACTGGGAAATACTCCATCCCTTCCTCCATGGTTGCTGGCAGGGACCTGCCTCTGGCCTCAGCTCCTTGGGTTTATAAGGGAGCCAGGCCCTGCCCCTTTCAATCAGCTGACCACTGGCAGGTGTGATCTCTTCTAGCTCCAGTTGCCTTGGCAACCCACAGCTGGGCTCCTTATTCACTGCTAGGGGTCTTTCCCTGGCAGTTTTTCCCTCTTTAGGAGCAGGGCACCTAAGTGCTCTGCGACACTGGGACTGTTTGAGAGGAAAACCGAGTGTGAAATTGTGGACTGGCAAACTGGTCTAGGTGCCTTAACAGAGGAGAGAAGAAAAGCAACCTTAATTAGATCCACAGTTTTCTCTGTGAGCTATATGAATTTTCAGTAGAGTTTTAAAAAAATCAACAATATGGATTAAACATTTTGTAATTTTCCTAATTTCTTACATTTTCTTGTGTACACTGGCAGCCTTTTAATATTTGTTGAAATACATGAAAATTGGTCCTAATTGTGGGAATGATGGGCACTCATATAAACAGACTGATGCTTATAATAATGCTCAGATCAAATTAGCCAGCGGTATAAAGTAAGTCTTGAAAAAATATGACGAGACAAGTTTGAGGCTTAAAATTTCTTCTGTTATTGCTATTGCTCTGCAACAAAAGACCTACTAGCTACTGCCAGAGTTATAGTGGATTATAACAGTTACCATGCCAGCTTTGCCTTGGATATGTGGTGGCACTTGACTTCTTAGGAAACTTAATGGTTTTGGAGGGCTGGAAATATTTATCTGACTGAGCTCTGATCTACCCCATGGTATTTAAAAAACAAATAAAAAGACAAAGTTGGGTAGAGCAGATGAAAAGTACTTTTCATAATTGGACTCATTAGGAGATGAAGAGGAAGAGTCCAAAATAAAGCATGACTGATCAAAAATTAAAGAAAGCCCTCTTACGGAATCTATAAATTAGTTTTGATTTCAGTCTTTTTTTTTTGTGTGTGTCAATACACAGAATGAATGTGACTAGAGTTTGAAACCAAGGTTATATTAACAGCATTTGCCATAGTCTCACATCTAACAAGTAGACTGAATAAGCTTGATACAGAATTAATTTGTCTAAATAAATGTGGAAAATTGTGGGTTAATATTTATGTCTTTTTTCTGACCATGACCACGCTTTTTTTAAAAAATGATTACGTTTTCTGGGCTGGGAAACATCATGCTTCAGGTGTTCCTATGCATGGGGTATTTTAAGCTACCTGCGGAAAAAGTCAGATTGGCAAATACCATACTATGCCTTAATAGCATTAATAAAATTGCCTACAGCAGTGCAAAGAAAACTTGTTTTGTTTTTAATGACCTCTTTATGCATGCTTCCAGTGAGACTGTTTTTTATTCAAACTGAATTATAACCATTTCATGTTCATAGGTAGACCATAGTTAATCTATAGACTATTATTTTGAAAAAATTAGCAATAGAAACAGAATTTTTCCAATTTTATTTATCCAAAGCCAGCTCCCTTCTGCCCCTCTCCCCTCCTCCCCCAAAAGTTACCAAATATTTTTACATAAGGGTATCAGTTCACCTGCTTCAAGCTACAAACCAGCCTGTCAGTTGGGATTCTGAGTTCTCAAAGAAACTTTCCCTGGATCCAGATTATAGCATAGTGCAGACTTTTCAGCATCGTCAAAAGTGTCTGGTAGTGATAGTAGTCAATAATGACTAGATACTGGTCTTGGGCCATATCTCCACTACAGAGCTTTGTCAGATTTTATTCAGTTACCAGACAGATTCATACACTGTTTCCTTAACTGAGAACTGTAGCTAGTAGGCCTCATCTCTGCGCAAGTTAAGATAACAAATACTAGTATAAGACAGTGCAAATTCTATCATATTAATGCTTTCAGTAGTATAACAGTAGTATAACACCAGGAAAGCTATACCTGTGCTCAGGGGGAATGAACTGTGCCACTGTGAAACACCTTTATACTGATGCAGTTTCATTCACTGTAGGTATAAAATATATAAAAATAAAATACACACACACACCCACACACACACACCCCCTTAGAAATATTTTGATAACTGGCACACTGGCTTAGCCATCAACTACGTGCAATTCCAACCTGCTGTGGTCCATCCACTGTACTTTCTACCCCCATTAATAAATTTAAAAATACGTACTGGACAAAAAGTTCTTGATCCATTTGTTAGAGGCATACAGAGGTGTCAGCATTTCAATTCCACTTAAAGAACTTGTACAACAAGTTAACACACAAATTAGTACCAGGTAACATGCTCTTATTTATTTGTTTTCCAAAACCATGATACAAGTCCTATATAAACAAGTGTAGGCGTGCAATAAAGTAAAAAAATGTTATCAAAGTAAACATTCCAGATAATGTCAGAAGTGTTTAATAACTGAGCTTTAAGCCATTAAATTACTCCATTTTATTTATCTTGGTATCCTTGTCAGTTCTATCACTGTGCACCCTAGCCAGCATTGTCTCTGACTACATAAACATGCCAAGTGCTAAGTGTGTGATAAAGAACTATATTGTGTGCCAAGAAAAGCATGCAAGAATTAAAATTTCTTTTCTGTGAGTGGATGTTTGCACTGCACTGTCATTGGAGAGACTATATGAGATAAATATTCATTACCCATAGGATTATCCATAAAAACAGGGCACAGTGTGTGACCAGTCAGAACTAGCTTCCATGGATTTTCAGAAGTTTTATATTATTTCTAAGAAACAGCTAGAAGAAGCAGAAAAGTTCATATTAAATAGGAAACATTTCCATGTTTCTCCATTTAAAAAAAAAAAAGCTCACTGAATGGAACAGAATGGCATCCAACTTAATTTTAGCTTCAGGATGGTTTCTGATCTACCTGATAATATTTCTTTTTTCTTTATGGTTATTACTTGACTTGCTCGCTCTCTTTTAATCTTTTGTGACTAATGGATCTGTGGATCTATACTGTGTCCTGTTCCTGAAGAACATTTATACTTGAAGGAGCACCTACAATAAATAAATACATTTTTATAAATAATTTTTTTATTATTTTAAAAATATTTTTATAAATATATAATCCTTTCTTTTTTTCTGTCTTTGTAAAATAAGCTTTTTTTTTTTTGGTAGCTGAGAAGAATTTATCTCTAAACCAGCCATATACTTTTAAGAGTATATATTGAACAGGGAGCTGTAGCCCAGGAGGGGCGAAAAACAGAGTCAGGGAACCAATAGTCCAGAGGGTACAGAGAGAACCAGACTGACTTCAGGAGAACAAGCAGGGCCATGAAGCCCATAGTTCTCTGGCCTAGGAGCAGAGCTGGGGCCCAGGAATAGGGGCCAAAGGTCAAGGAGGGGCCACAGCCAGAGATTGCCAGGGTCAAGGAGGCTAGAAAGCTCAATAGGGCCAGGCCTAGAGATAGGGGTCAAAGACCAAGGAGGACCACAGCTGGAAACTGACAAGGTCAGGGTCCTGCAGCCCAGAGAGGGGCAGAGATGGCGCCAGTGCCTGCAAGACACAGAAACAGGGTCAGGGACCCAGGGCCACACCTGGGAGAGCCAAGATAGGCGAAGTGCCTGGATATAGGTAGAAAGAGATACAGACCTGAACCCAGGAGGGGCAGAGAATGCAGGCCAGAACATCTGTGATGCTTGAGCATGGCTAGAAGGGGAGATGAGGCCACATAATTAGCCCTTAAGCAACAACTAGGAACACCTGTATTCTTGAGCATGAAATCTGGCTTGGGGAGCTATGGGACAGTTTTTTCTTTTTCAAAAAGTATAATTACAGCAAGGTATGGCAGGAAAGTTGAAGGGAAGATGGCCCTCAAAAAAGCAGAGGTGACAAGGGCTGAGGAGGCTCCCAGGGGCTTTGCAGCTGTTCCTGGGCAGTACCCTGTTACAGGGTTCTTATCTTTCAGGAGGCTACATGATTGTTTCATCTTGTTAGCTGCTGCTCTAGTTAGGGAAGTCTGTGTAGGAAGTATATATAAATAATGTATCTACCTGAAAGGGACCTCATAACATTAATCAACCTTCTGCATGCTTAGGGGATAGGTGGGTGGTGTGGTTTTTTGGTTTTTTTGTTGTTTAATGCAAACATGGCCAGGTCATTAGCGCCTCATCGGTGGGCAGGGCAGCCTTTTTAGACACAGATGTGTACACATGTTTTTATCAGTGTATGCAAGGCCTCTTGAGTTGCTGATGTTGATGGGCTTGGGATATCTATGCAGCCAGAGACCACCCTAGCACCTGTCTCATGGTCCATTTTTCTTGAACCCTTCCCAAGATTCTGAGAAAATACAAGGGCTTTCTCAAGAGGATACATTTTGTATAGACAGTCCCCTAATTCTCCAGGCAGCATGCAATATTTCTGGGGAGTTGAACTATACCTTTTGACAATTAGTGTTCCATTTTCCTCTTCCTTTCTTTCTGAGGACCACGTGGCCATCTGAGGGCCATCTACAGCAAGCTTGGGCATGTATTGCAACAAAACAGTGGGCCTTAAACCAAACACGTTGGTATTTATATCAGCCAGTTCATCATAGGGCCTATTTCCAAACATCCTTCCCCCTGTCAGGGAGCCTGTAAATGGAGTTTTTGTTAGGACTGAAGATAGCTACTATCTTTGAGGGCTGTCAAGGAAGTTCTGTAGCCAAGGGGAAAGACACTTGGCAGTGTATTTCCTTCTGGTAGGAAAGAGGGGGGGAAAATGAATGGTGCCCCATCTTAGACTTAAAGTTCAATTCCTTTATCTACAAGTTCAAGATGATTACACTGACCAACCACACCCTTTTCTTGGAACTAGCCGGACTTATTCATATCTCTGAACCTTGAGACCTCCTTTTCATATCACTGTCTTGTCCTATCAAAGAAAGGTACCTTTGTGATGTATCAGGACAGTTACCAATACAATTTTTTTTTCATTTGGACTGGACAGCCCCAAAAACCTTTACTAAGATACTTGCAGTAGTGGTGAGACTGAAGAACAACACTGCAGTTTATAGATCAGTGCTTATCAACCTTTTTAGATTCAAGGTAGCCCAAGGTAGGCTTAAGACACCCCTTGAAAAATGTCAGCTCTGTTTTTCTTTTTTGACTAAAGAGAAATATTAGCAATTCTTGTGTTACAAAGAACTCAGACTGCAGCAGGGCAGAATAGTTTTAACAGTATAGATTCCTATTTGAAATCTCTTGGTTTATCTTGTGTATCATGTTTGCACACCTAACAGTGCTTACAAGTTGTGGTACCCTGTGTTACCATTTGAAAAGATCCGAAGGCACTGCCGGGTGCTCTGGCACCCTGGTTGACAAACTCTGATTTAGATGATGAGCTAGGGAAGGATAGCAGGGAGAAGAGAAATTTCCAACTGTATTGCACTTGTTCCACACCATAGCCATCATGATAAACACCACTGTGATACAACCATGAACAAAGTAAATGCAGTCCTGGTATCATGCAAGGCATTCAGCAAAAACAGCCATGCACAAGGCACTAGATAAGACTTCATCTGCAATACTATGCACGTTTCTGGTCACTCGTGTTCAAGACAAATGGAATTGGGGAATGAAGAGTCTGTTTATGAGGCCAGACTAGAGTTTGAGCTTGACTTTTTAGGTATGGTAAAGTGAAGGTTGTGAAATGGAATGAGATTTTTTTCTCCCTGGTGTTTACCCATCTGATATATTTATGAAGAGTAGAGTTGTTCACACAAAGGGATAGTGATGCACAAAAATAAATATTCATAAGATGATTATGAATAAATTTAGGTTGGAAATTGTAGGGTTTCTTATCAGATGAATGAAAGTCCAAGAGGAGCAGTGGAGGCAAAAATTAAAGTAGCTTTAAGATATGCTTATGAATGGGATTATATGATGTGGTGACCTGCAGGGGATTGAACTTGATGACTAGATGTAAACTAACAAGGCATTCATTTTCTTTAATGGAAATGTAGGGAAGTAAATGGAAGTATGGATACTTGAAAGTCTACCCAGTACAGCACAAGCAAAAGAACAATGGAAGATAGTCTTGAAGAGATCATGCATTAGACTAAAGGATTTGAAATGCTGTATCGGAATTAGGAGCCATCTGAGAAGCAGGGTGTTTTTCGTGGGGGATTATTTTTTCCCAAATACTGGTTTTGGTCTAGTGCTGGGATTAAAAGACGGGGGTAGGGGGGAAAGAATGGGGAAATTGTTGATGGCTGCATCTGCGAGGTGTACCTAGAAGATGGCTATGGGTTTGTGGGGGGGGGCAGGGGTATTGTTTTGTTTAAGGTATCTGTAGTGTTGCTGGATAATGTGGGATAGCTGGTAACACTTGGAAGGATTTGGGAGCCTGAGGTCAGTACCGAGTCCGAGCAGCCTTTTTGCTTATTTGCCTCTTCCTTTACTTTACAGATTCACTGGGGAGCAGTAGGTGCCACAGCAGCCTCTGGTGGCCTTGAGTTGCAACTTAATGTATCAAACTTACTGCTGTTACAGGACTCCTATCTAAGTTATAGTAGAAGTAGTACAAAATTTTATCAGGATAAGTGGTATTTCCAATTTACTATCTTCCTTTTAAATAGGTTTATCTATATTTAGAGCCTGGTGCTTGGAATAAGGCCTTTAGCAGGAGTATTGCTGCATATTTGTTATACTCAGTTTAATCAAATGAGTCCAACCTGAGTTGGAGCAATACTTTTTCTTGCATGTCACTAGAACAAAGGGTCTTTCTTACTGAATCACATTGACTTATGAAACGTCACTTTACATTTATGTCACTTGGTTTCAGTCTTCTCTACATTCAGAGACATAGAATCTATATTATTTGTTTTGTGTGGTTATTGCTTAGTGTGACATACTTCTGTGTATTCCCGTGTCTCATCCTATTAAGACTAGAGACTTTGTTCCTCTAAAATTGTCCTTCATACTTTCTTTAGATTTGCTCAGGCACTGTGCTCACACAAAAAGAATATTGAATGAACTTATCCGGAAGCACTCTTACAGAGAGGTCTTGCTGGCAATAAATGCAAAAATGTGTAGTTAAGAATTACCTCACAGTTTGATTGTCAATATATGCTCTACCAGAAGAAAGTCATATTTTGCTATTTAAGAAAATGAGAGATTATACAACAGTTTCAGTATTTGGCATATGAAGCATATCTAGAATGAGCTATGTATTTGAACCTGTTATTAAACAGGATCAGCAGTTTAATTCATATTCTTTACTGGTGGTTCTGAAAAGTTTAGGTCTTATTGTCTGTGAAATGACATGCTGTTTACTTTTTTTGATCGTTTTCA
>NW_005843383.1:85329-86700 GCF_000455745.1 Alligator sinensis | reverse complement strand
AGCAGGAGAGCTGTTTATATTTCATCACTTTACCATTGTATCAGGCCTTTTAAGTTGGTTATCTGGGGATCTTGCCAGTAGTTTTTACAAGGTTGACTGCCAATTAATTCTTTTATTTATTTAGTGTTTTTGGCACAGCTGGCAGGCTTAGTGGAACATTTATATCTCCAAGAGTGTAAAATCTAATTTGCAAAAAAAGCTTTTTGAAATAGCTGAAAGCAGTGTTTGTAAGGGTTATTAGTGATTTCAAATTGCACTGCAGTGCAGCATTAAATTGCCTTCTCTTTCTTTATATAAATTGACTTTACTTAGAGCCTGGTCATAGAGTATCTTTCTTGTTGCTCCTACTGATCACTCCCTTCCTGAATGTTTTCTTCACTTTTTGCAGGCTTGCACTACCCTCATTTATCTTTGCAGTCTGTGAGCAGACATAGTCTGAGTACACATGTTCAGATGATCTAGGCAAAATCTCCTGGGTTTGTTCTCCTGATAGAAAAACGTACCTGCTGATGTCTGAACAGACATTTGAATGCGGAACCCCTGAAGGATGGAGAGCTTTAAGTGCTAATGGTACACAGCAAGGAGGCCTCTGTGCACGGATCTTGGCATCCTCTGCAGGCTTCTTTAGTCTTCTTGGAGACAGAATGGCAGCAGTGCATGTGGGAAGGGTGAAGCACCATGGGATGCTGGATAACTGTGCTATGTCTTCTCTCAGAAGAGAGCTTTTTGAGAGAATTATCCTGGCGCATGTCCACAAGGGGCCAGCAGGGGAGATTATGCTTAGGGACAACCAGCACAGGTTCATTAGAGGCAGGTCCTGTCAGACCAACCTGGTGGCCTTCTATGACCAGGTCACAAAATCCTTAGATGCAGGTGTAACAGTGGACATAGTCTTTCTGGACTTTAGGAAGGCCTTTGACACTGTCTCTCACCTCATTCCCATTAAAAAACTAGGGGACTGTGTCATTGACACCTACATAGTCAAATAGTTCACTAGTTGGCTGGAGGGCCGCACCCAGAGAGTGGTGGTGGATGGGTCGTTTTCGACCTGGAGGGATGTGGGCAGTGGGGTCCCCCAGGGCTCGGTCCTCAGGCCTGCACTGTTCAACATCTTCATCAGCGACTTGGACGAGGGGGTAAAAAGCACCCCGTTCAAATTCGCAGACGACACTAAGATGTGGGGAGAAGTGGGCATGCTAGAAGGGAGGAATAGGCTGCAATCGGACCTAGGCAGGTTACAGGGGTGGGCAGATGAGAACAGGATGGGTTTCAACACTGACAAGTGCAAAGTGCTGCACCTGGGGAGGAAGAACCAGCAGCATACCTACAGGCTGGGGAACTCCCTTCTCGTCAGTGCAGAGGCAGAAAAAG
>NW_005843383.1:79619-84953 GCF_000455745.1 Alligator sinensis | reverse complement strand
CTAGATATCGGGAGGCGCTACTTCACTGTCAGGGTGGCTAGGATCTGGAACCAACTTCCAAGAAAAGTGGTGCTGGCTCCTACCCTGGGGGTCTTTAAGAGGAGGCTGGATGAACACCTCGCCAGGGTCGTTTGACCCCAGTACTTTTTCCTGCCATGGCAGGGGGTCGGACTTGATGATCTGCTCAGGTCTCTTCCATCCCTACCAACTATGAAACTATGTACAAACATTCACTCTCACAGGAGAAGGTCTCCCAGGAGTGATTTTTAACCCTTGTTGTTCTTGGGTTGTTTTTCTACTGGAGTGGCCATTTTGCTGTGGAAAAAAAATTGTGAACATCTGTATACTTGTGGTTTCTCCTGGGAGAATAACAACTCTCCCAGGAGAAACTGAATGCCTGTACACAGCTATGCTCAGTCTTTACCTCTAACAGTTTTCTGTATCAACCTGCTGGTGTTCTCTAGCACTCTGTACTTGATCCCCCTCATCTTTTCTTTCCATATTATATCACTGAAGACCTGCATTTGCTCTTTCAGCTTTAACTATCATTGGCATTTGTGTACACACCTGCCTTTTTATTTTTGAAGTCCCAAATCTAACTTTCTGATATAATTCTTAATTCTTAACTTCCAATTTTACCTTCTGCTCACTGCAGGTACAGCCAAGCAGCTGCAGGTTCTCCCATGACTCCTCTGGCTGTGCCTGCTTCTCCTTGGTGCGGGGAGCTGCGGTAGAAGCCCCCGTGGCTGCCCTGCCTGACCCCACCCCCTGCCTGGCCCTTTAAAAAAAAAAAAAGCCCCAGGTTCACCGGTTGTAGCAGGGGCTGTGGGGGTTCTGGGGCCATATGGCAGAGCCCCCCGTGCAGCACCTGCTCCCTGATCTCCTGCCCCACAGTCACCGGCTCTGGCAGAGCCCCCCATGCAGTGTGGGACAGTGGGGGGGGCAGCGGGGATTGGCCCCCCCACCTGGCACCCGCAGAGCAGCTTCCCCATGGTGCAGCACAGCTCAGCAGGGTGCTGCGCACTGTCTGATAGCTGGGGCGTCTCTACCTGTCACCCGGAGCCTGGCGGTGCTTGACCCCCCCGCACCCCCCCCGGCGTGGGGGGGGGGGGGGGCGGGGAACTCTGCCACGAGCCCTCAGAGTTCCCGATCCCCACTGCTGTATCCCAGTGAGTGTGGGGCTTTTTTTTTTAATTGCCAGGATGCTGGGGCTGAGCAGGGCAGCCATCGGGCACATGGCTGAGTGGGGTTGGGGGATATCGGGGAGTGAGGACTGTGTGGGGGGCTCTGTCATGTGATCTCAGAGCTCCCGCAGCCCCTGGTATAACCGGTGTGTTTTTTGTTGTTTTATTCCTGGACTGCTGGAACCAGGCAGAGGGGCGATCTGGGGGTGGGGGCTACACAGGGAGGGCTATGCCAGGAGGCCCCAGAATCCCCACAGCCCCTGCTACAGCTGGTGAGTGCAGGGCTTTTTTTAAGTGCCAGGAGGCTGAGACCGGGTTGGGGGTGGGGCCGGCAGGGCAGCCATGGGGACTTCTCCCATGGTTCCCCGTGCTGGAGAGAGGCAAGCACAGCTGGAGATGCTGCTGGAGAACCTGCAGCCACCTAGCTGTGCCTGCCTCTCCCTGGCGGATCTGAATCTCTGAATCTTTTCCGAATCGATTTGGACCTTTTAGTGGGTCTCCCGATTTGATTTGGGTTCGGAGATTCGGCCACTGAATTGGGCTGAATCTCCTCTGAATTGAATCGGTGACCAAAGCTTCACGCAGCCCTAGATGCCAGTTTTCCCCCATCTCAAAAATCAATTCAAATAGGTTTTTTTTTTTTTCTTAAGCTTAGTCTATACCAGTGGTTCTCTGCCTTGTTTTTTGACTTGAGGCACCCCTTCATAACTTTTGTGAATTGAGTGGCAACAGATTTAAAACATGAATTGATATAGTACAGTTCTTTCCTCCTTGCAGAGAGGGGGATTGGGCAGTGGGGGTGGGGAACTGGCCAGGCAGAGACAAACCTAAGCCTGCATTTATCTGATCTCCTCACACCTTGTGGCACCCTCCAACGATCTGATAGCACTTTAGTTAAGAATCGCTGATCTACATGGACAGGCCCTGTGCTGGAGTTAAGCCCAGGAATCAAGATGCTCTCATGAATTCTCATACGATAAAAATTCTGAAGATCCATCAGCTTCTACAATACTTTCTGTAGCCTAACTTACAGTAGTAGTTAGAGTAAGACCTTGATGTATCTGTTACCCAAATATATTATGGACTTGTTGCACTGGTGCAAAAACCTGTACATTTACTTAATGCTGACTGACTAAAAATAAGTCTCTGTTGAGGTTGTGGAGAAGCTACCATAGTACATGATCAGCATGTTTGTACATGTGTGGTGGGACACTAGGAAGCGCTACTACACTCAGCTACCCATCTCAGTGTGCCCAGCTCAAAACCATGCTTCAGGAGCCTCCCTGAAATAGGGAGTGCCTATTAGCAGCCGTCCTCCTTCCTGGAGACCTCCCACAAGTCTGGGGAATGCTGCCACCACCCAGGCACTAGTCTCTGTTAGGGCTCTGTGCAGCTTGGGGTACACACTCAGCCAGCCTTGGGGATGCTTTGGCCCACTGGAAGTGTTTCTGGGTACTCCTTATAGCCTGGAGCCTCCCCAGATACTCTCAGGTAGGACTAAATTAGTTAATAAATAGCCAAGCTTCCTCTCCCCTCAGACATTCACAGCTAGGCGTGATGAGCCAGATAGCTTTTTATCGGTCAGAGAGCGAGGATGGGGGTGGGTAGAGAACAAAGGAAATTTAAGAAACTAACAAAACACCTTGTGCAATACAGAATAAATTGAGCTTTCATCAAATTTGGGTTCGGTGACCCTTTTAACACGCGTCTAAAATCACTTAATCCTAATCAACTGGCTAAGTTTCCAAGTCTATTCACAGTAAAATTCACTGGAGCTTCTTTCCTGGGGTCTCAGCTTCTCTAAATCCCCAAACTGACTGACTTCCCCTTCCCAAAATGCCTGCAGCAGGAAAAAGGAAGAGTGAGCTCCCCCCTCCCTTAGGAATTTTTACATCCCAGTCACGTAGGTGACCAGGTTGACCGAAACAAGGCAATGTAAAAAAAAACAAATAAAAACACTGGGGTCGAGGGATGTGGGCTGTCCCAATACAGAGGTGAAGCAGACTGAGGAGGATTTATTCACAACATGTATGGGAAGAGAGGATCCTGTTCCATTAACAATTTTTTTTCTTTACAAACCGCTTAATTTGCAGTACTGTAAATCAACAGAATATGGCATTGCCTATTAGAAATGTAGGTGCTAATTCTTATGCTTCCTGATGTGACTGTGTACCAGCTCTTAGCTGCAAACCCTTTAGCCCTTAGTGGCCACATTGCCCAGCCATCCCCACTTGATATGTAAATGTTTTGGAAAGCATCTCTAGAGCAGCAATGTTCAACCCCAGGTTGGCTCATGGAGCCATGTGAATCTGGCTTGTGGGGCTCCCTAAGGGTCCTAAAATCTGGCAGCAGGGAAGCAACAGCAGTTAATGCTGCTTTTACTCCCCCACCACCAAATTTCTGCGCCCTGTGAGCCAAATGTGATCCCCTGCATGGGATCCCTCTGCTGTGTGCACAGCTGGAATGCACAGGCACAGGAGACAAGGAGTAGGGTGGAAGGCTGCAGGTTCCCCCCACACACCCACAGTCTCCCCCATGTTGCCCCTAGCCAAGTACCCCCTCTCACACCCAATGAGCTATTCTAGCTGGGTACAGGTGGTAGATCATCTCTGGCTTTAGCCTCAAGCCCAGGGCCAAAGCCAGAGCTGAGCTGCCTCCTGCCTTGATCTAGTATTCAAATCCAAGACAAAGCTTTTTCCCCTATGCTGATTGGGGATAGAGAGGGGAATCTTGTCTTGGGTTTCAGTAATATGGTAGTGGCACACTTTAAAGAGATGGAAATAAAATCTGCACTGTACACTTACTTTTCACAGGCATTCTCTTTGGTAACCTTGAGTTTATTTTTTCCCTCAGTGTTCACAATCTTGTTAACATAATTTTGTAACCATTTAGAATACATATCTTGTTTTATTAATTTGTCCCCTCCCCTTTTCATGTAGAAATGGGTAAATAAGCATTTTCCCTCCAGATTTTTGCAATAGGAACCATAAAAGTATACTTATTGCTCACAAGCCCAGATAGAGAGAGAGCAGAAAAAGTTATTTGATGAATCACTTTGGCAAAGGAAAAGCTGGAAATTGTATACAAATTGCAAATACCCAACTCAAATTACTGTGTAGCGAGTTGAAAGGGGATCTTACTAAGAATTTGTGTTTTTATGTTTAGGATTTAAGAGATTATGGCACTTAGTGTTTTGTTAATGATAGAGAACTTGCTTTTTAGGTTGGTTTTATATAACTTGTGATGACTTCAGAAAATTCTAATTCTTTTATAACCTTCAGAAGGATTGATTTAGAGTTTGTCATCCTTTTCTTTAGAAATGTTAGCTTAATCCGCGGTGTGAGCTCTGAGTGTTTTCTGTGTAGGTCAGTATTTTTTTAATAAAATGTTTTCATGGATTTACTCATTTCAACTCCAGAAAGCTATCTATATGCACTGTGTGCAGTAAAACAAAGCTAAGCTGCTTGATCAGCAGGCATACTACTAAAATTACTCTGAACCTCATCCTGAATGCGTATGAGAGAAGAGAAACTATCCGGTTTACCTGAAAGCCTAGCGAGTCTAATACCTGTATGTGTTTAAAAAGGACAAGTTAGGTTTCCTGTCTATGTTCTACTTTGGCATTTCCTGGCTGTGATGTTAACCATACGATTTGTAACACCACTTTAAGGTTGTTTTTTTCCATATAATAGAAGTTAGAAAATGTGACTAGCAATTTGGTTTTCTTTCTTTTAAACGGAATGCCACGCTCATTGAATGTCACTATCCACTGTCACTGCTGCTTCAGCTTTCCCTTGTTCAGGGTTGATCTTTCAACCTTTCCAAGAAGGAATTTACTGGCATATGCATATTTTTCTTCTTCAAACAAATTTCAACATAATATGAAAATGAAAAAGATTGCCTCTACACTCTCCATCCACCTGCCTTGATGCCCATAACATGTAGATGCTTAGCAACCTTGCTCCCCACGCCTCTGCTGCTCACTGGGACCTTCAGAAAGAAGAAATGCTTGGGTATTGTGCATGCATAATGGGTATTGTGCATTTCCTTCAGGGTTCTGTCAAGAGTGGGGTTTGGGCACTGGCTCTCCTTGTAGCAGGCGGCTGCTGCCAGCACCCAAGGAACATGGAGCCTTCCCCTGTTCCGCATC
>NW_005843383.1:66330-79588 GCF_000455745.1 Alligator sinensis | reverse complement strand
GGAAAGAGAGCAAGAGCTGCAGTAATTTGCATTACATCATGTAACATTATGTAAAAAATAAAAAATTGCTGTCCATAGAAAGTTTGCGGATTTTCAGTAAAATAATTCTTGGATTGGCACCCCTGTTCTTGCCTCTCTTAAGATATGCCTATTACTGCTGTAAAGATGAGACTGCAACTTCTGCAGACCAGCTACAGAGCCTAGTTGGTTCTGATAGCATGTCAGTTGTACTTGGCTAAATGCATGGGGTTGGGGTGGTGCAGGTGCTGAGGAGCCTGGTTGACAGCCTGGAGAGCGTAAGTTCAAGGCCAAAGCAGAAAACACTCTCAGTGCAGCCTGTCAGATTCCAGTAAATCTGCAAATTCTACTAAATACTTTGTCACAAGGACACGAAAAAGGAAAGGTCAGAGATGCCATTGGGGACAAGAGGTTATAAGGCTAAAATCATTAGCAGGTGTTATTGAGTGTACTTGTGTGTGTTTTTTTCAAGTTTTTACTGTTTTATTAACCAATCAATTTTTTTCAAATAAAATACCGATATTTTTTATATTCCTCCTTGAGGATTCCATGCAAACTATTTTTGAAGTGTAAAAGTTAACTGGTTTAGAGTTGCCAGTATAGGTGGAAGCTGGTCTTATATATGTCAGGATAAATGCGTTGACAGGCTTTGTATAAAACATTCATAACTCCAGGATGACTGAAGAGATGCTGCTTTAGAAATTTTTTTGGAATCATTAGTCTCTTCTTTAAAAGGTGAATATTAAAAATCCTGAAAGTATGGATATAGGACAGTCATGGAAAATAATGAGCCTTATTTGTGGTTCCAGGCTCATGCTAAAATAAAAATATTCCTTAAGGTGAACACCTGTATAAACTGACATACTGTATTACCGAATATAGTGCTAGCAATCCCTAGACAAGAAGCCATGGGGATAGAAAAGGAAAAGGCACAGCCTTGGAGAATACGAGGTAAAGGGAAGAAGGACGATCCCTTAAAGTTGAAAAGCCCAGCCACAGTTTGAAAAAGAACTAGTAGAGCACTCGGGTCTAGAGTACTCAGAATAAAAATATGGTTGTTGAGTGTAATTAACAGTATTTAAGGCTGCAAAAATATTAAATCTGTCAGTTAACCAAAGCCTTAGACTTTTATAGCCTATAGACTTTTCTGTATAAAAAAGCAAGAGCACTGCTTTTTATGTAGAATTCATTTAGGAGCTGCTTTAGTTAACAATGCAACCTGCTAGTGTGCACATTTTTCATTTTGTTTCAAGAGTGCCTTGATGATTTAGCTAAAATCAATAAGGAACACCTATGATACTGAAACAAAAAAGAATGGCGACAGAATGGAGTAGCAACAATTTAGCTAAATAAGTTTCTAAATCAATTTCAGTTCAGTTGCTGTGTTTTGGCATAAAGAGTTGAAGGCTGGATAAAAGGATCAGACAACTTCAAGAGAAGAAATAGCAAGGGCAAGTGCAAAGCTTGGTGGTCAAGAAGTGATGGAGGAAATGGATAAGTTACAGTAAAGGCTAGTGGGAGGTCTTTAAATGCTGAGGAGGGATTGGTGCCTGGGTCGGAATGATACAAGCAGCCAAGGAAATCAGGCAGTGGGAAAATAAGCAGTCATAAGTAGATGAATACCTCTGGAGAGTTGGATTTTAAGAGTTAGTGACCAAAGAGGGAAATGCAAATTGAGGTCTGAGAATGTATCTTGGCTTTGTTTAAAAAAGGTACTATTTAATTTATTTACAATTATACTAATTGGTGGAACTTGATTAGATTGTCATAGCTTAAACTACCTGCAAGTAGCTTTCTTATAAACTTTGTTACTAGGAATTGCACTTAATTCTCATGTGCTTCTTATGCATCAATTGGGAAACATTAAGTGGCAACTGGTAGCACCCCTCACCCAGTCAGCATTTTTGTTATGCCTCCCTACTTCAGCCCCTGCAGCATTCCACCTCCCACCCCCTCAGTTTCACTGGCAGTTGTAGCCAGTTTTCCTGCTTATGAGGAGCATCGGTGCCCACCCGCTAAGTTCCAGTGGCAGTTGTAGCCAGTTTTCCTTCTGATGAGGAGCATCGGTGGCAATTGGCAGCAAGGGAATTGATGGTGACGGTTGAAGTAGCGGGGCTCAAGAGAATTGGTGGGGAAGGATAGTTGAAGTATGGGGGGCATGAGAGTGGCCACCTATGCTAAGGTGGGTGTAAATCCATATGCTTAGGGAAACACTGCACTTAAGTGTTCCAAGATATGTAGTCTCAAAAATCTTCAAAGATGTTGAATAACATGAATGTGCTGCAACTGGCCAAAACATAATTATTTGTATGTGTGAGGTGACTGGTTAATGCTGATACAGACTTCTGTATGACTGACCTTTAACAATCGGTAACAATATACAAATGCCCCAAGGAAGGCCTGACTTACAGGGCTGTCTTTTTGTCTAGTCATGACCCCTGAATATTTCTTAAGCATTAACAGTATTGGTTGATAAATTTTAATAGATTGTCATTAAGGGCAAGTCTACAGAACCCACTTTCTGTCATTGTAGTTAGTCTGGCATAGCTGTCAATGAAGCGGTCTATGGTAGATGTAGTGTATGGCGACAGAAGGAATTTTTCTGTCAGTACAGGTATACCTGCTCTCCTCGCCACATAAGCTAAGCAAGCAAAAAGACATTTTCTGTTGGCATAACTGCATCCATCCACACCTGTGGATTTGCTGGCATGGATATGTCATCTAGGGGGGTATGTGTCATCTGGGCAATTTGATTATGCCAGCAAAACTTCGTAGCATACGCTAAGGTTAAGAAACCTACAGTGAAATTTTTATCACTTTCTTAAATTGTGAATTCACACATTGTGTTCAGTGTTTTCTTGCCATCAAAAATCATTTAGATGAAAGGAGGACATTTTAGAGACTTAAGCATGGCTTCTGTATTTTGTGACTACTGTGATATTGGTAACATCTTTGTGCCATTTCAAAATATTCAAGTGATATAAAGTAATATGTATGATGTGAAAAATGTGTTTTATTCAGTCAGTAAGATTTAAGGTGAGACTTGAGAAGGAAACCTGCATTAGACAGGCAGCAGGTTTCTCATTGTAGAGCATACAGGGAAACATTTATGAAAGACTAGAAAGAATTAAATTAGTTTGGCAAGTCCCCAAAAATGTAACATGGGGAAGTACTGTAGCATAAGCAATTAGATTTATTCAGTAGAAATGTTCTTGCATAAAAAAATTTCATTGAAATGCCTTTGTTACTGGAGCTGAAGGAGCTGGTTTCCACATTATAATTTTGTGTTTGTTTTTGAGAAGATTACAGAGCTACATCTTAAACTAAGAATATGTATAAACTTTAGGGTTTTTCACCCTTTTACAGAAGATGCTGGGACAGAAGAGATGAGTACTCCTTTCACTAAGACCTAGAACTGCCTGTTGAACAAACAGTCCCGACCAGGCAATATACGAATGGCCCAAGGAAGCCAACAAATTGATTTTCAGGTTTTACATGACCTGCGACAAAAATTTCCTGAGGTACCTGAAGTTGTTGTGTCCAGATGCATGTTACAGGTTAGTGTTCTGCTATTACTGTATTTCTACACAGTGTTATTCTGAAGATGTTAAAAGTGGCTAACAAAATTTTCCTTGTTGTATGCTGTGGCTGGGTGGGTCTCTTGAGAACATGTTTTTTCCTGTCATATAACTGTTTATTCTTTTGTCTTTGTCTGTTTTATAGCAAGCGAACTCTCAAATTGGTTTTGGTTTGTAGTTCAGAAATTGTAGATTTATCACGTTTTTTTAAACTAAGTCTCAGCTTTTGAATATGCTTCCATGGTGCCCTGTTTGCTTAAATAGAGACTTCCCCGAAGCTTCTTTTTCAAGGATTTGTAATGGTGACTATGGACGGATTCCTACTATAAAACTTGGACTATTTGGCCATCTTCAGTTCACAAGAAAACAAAATTCCAGTGGGGGTCCTGTGGTTTGCCAGTCTAAAATAGAGATGACGAGTTACTCTTTCCCATTACTGATTACCTCTAGTTATTTAGCAGCAGAAAGAAAGAAATTAAATCAACCCATAGAATCATCATACATGCTCTCAGGATTGCATGGCACCATGTCTGTACTTAAGACCAATCCTGCAAGATTCTAATTTTGTTTTCTTTCTAAAAACTGTTTAGTTCTTCTAATACAAAAATAACTTGGGTATTTCATAAATCTACTGGATACAAAGAAGTCATGGACTTAATATAGACATTGGAGTTGACGTATTACAACCTGTCTGACATCTGATTCACCTGGCACCTGCCTGAAACTTACCATTTGTATTCGTTTCCCCCCCTCCTCTCTCTACCCATTGTCTTCCAAACTTCCAGCTATTTACATTTTTCACAGACTTCTCATCACACTTTTAGCTTCTTATCTACCTTGAAGAACTCAGAGCAATAGCAGTCTCCCAATGCCTAAAGAAGGGTGGTTGTGTCTGAAAGCTTGCAGAGAACTTTTTCCCAACTATTTAGTTGGTCTAATAAAAGATACCACATCTACCCAAAGAACCTTGCCCGCCTTGGGTTAGGTGATGCATTGGCTTAGTCAGGTGTAGTATCTTGTTGCTATCTGGACCCTAAATTGTGTGTGATATGATGACCAGCTGAAAACCATACCCTTTGCCCCCCTTGTATCACAAGCCTTAGTTACATGATGCAATGGATTTTTTTTTCTTTTCTCTCCTTTTTTTTTTTTTTTAAGGAGAGTCCTAAAACACAGTTGGTCCTGCATGAGAAACAGGACAGTACCCAGATGTACTGAGAATAACTGTTCTTTTTTGTTACCTTGTTATGAGCACATTTTTATTTAGATTTTTTAGGGTATATCATGTATATGAACAATTGCATTGGACTGTTTTTGCAGCTGCAAAGTTATTTAGCATTAAAAATATTATTTAAGTTGATTACTTCTTGCATATTAAGACTGATATGAATATTTTAAGGTTTCATAAATACATGTTGTTAAAATTCTGTCAAGTCAGCAATTCTTTGAAATCTTATGCATTCTGACATCACTGAGGTAAGTAAGTTTGCAACTACTTTCATAGTGGTGGAAATCAATGCGAGCAGGGGAAGAAGCCAACTTAGTTTCACTTCAGCTAGGAAATCTGAAGTCAAGTGAAACAGACAAGTCTCTGAGACTTCCAGGTCTGTATGTGGTACTGATGATATAAGAATATTAAGTGAATTTTGTATTCCAGCCAGGATAGTTGGGCCAAGTGGAGTGAATTAACTATATTTTAATGACTGTTTAAGTTCTATCTTTAATATACTTTTCTTAAGTATAAAAAATATTCACAGCACCTGAAGTAGTGAGTATGGAGTACTTTTCTCCTAGATAAAACATGTTGAGAAGAACTCTGTACTTTGACTCAGATTTGCAAATATTTGACACCTGAATTAAGGCTCAAACACCTTCTATGTAAGTAAATTTAGTTTTATTCCAAAAATTAAACATTCCAGAGTTTAAATTGTTTATGCCATTTGAAGTGTAAATTTGTGAAAAATTATTCCAGATCACTTTTGGTACAGATGTAGATTTTTTTTCTACATCATTTAAATGTACCCTTAATATTAGGCCCAGTACATTTTGAGGCTTTGCGGGGCTTGGGTGAGTTTAATCAAATTCATGAGGAAAACTCAGGTCATGGCAGACGTTAAAATAAAAGTGCAAGTGGGAACTGAGGAATTGTATGCCTTATCCCAAAAATCATGTGTCCTGCCATGCCACATGTATGATGTTTGGGATGGGGCATAAAATTCCTCAGATTCCAATTACACAACTGCTGAACTAGACTCAGAGCTGCCCCCAGCCTGATGCCAGTGCTCAACTCGGCTCAGCTCACTTGAGTAGTGGTATCAGGCACAGGATCTGGTTTGGGATCTAGAACTGCCCCCAGCTGGATCCCTAGGGCCAGTGGCACTTCCCCCAACCAATGGCAACAATCAACTGATTGGGATCAGGTCTGGGATACATACCATACATTCAGTTGAAGGTGCCACCTTATGGTGCCATAAATTGGCTGAATGGGTGGCATGTTGCAGATTATGGCACAATTAACAGGTTGGTTATGCCATTAATGTAACATCAGCCAGAGCCTTCAATAGCAGTCTTTCCATTGAGAAATTATTCTTGCTTTGGAATAAACACAATATCAGAAAGTAGTTGTTCAACAGAAAGGGGTGGGCGAGAAGATCAATACCAAGAGGATCAATGACAAGAGGAAGGGACACGTGATGGTGGTTGGTGATTCCCTACTACAAAGCACAGAAGCATCTATCTTCTGGACTGACTTGTTGGCTTGGGAGGTCTGATGCATGCCAGGATCCTGCATCCAGGGCATCACACAGAGGTTGCCAAGACTCATGCAGTCCTCCTACTACTATCCCATGCGATTCATCCATGTGAGCGCTAATGACATGGCCAGGGATAACCTTGAGCAGGCCAAAGTGACTACATGGTTGGGTACAAAGGTGAAGGGAATGAGACCCAAGTAGTGTTCCCATTGATCCTTCCAGTCTAGGGTAAAGGCCTGGGTAGGAACAGATGCATCCTGAAGATCAACAAATGGCTGCATAGGTGATGTTGCCAGCAGGGCTTTGGCTTCTTTAACCATGGGTTGGCATTCCAAGGAGAACTACTGGGAAGAGATGTGGTCCACCTGATGAAGGGGAAGAGTGTCTTTGTGTACACACTTGCTAACCTAGTGAGGAGGACTTTAATCTAGGTTCACTGGGGGTGGATACAAAAGCCCCAAAGGGTTAAAAGTTAGAAGACCTGGATGCAAGCTTAATAAAGGGAAGTAATAGCAGAAGCCTTAGCAGTGTTCTTGCAGAGAAGACAAAAGAATCGGTCAGATATCTGAAGTGTTTATATACTAATGCGAGAAGCATGGGGAATAAACAGGAGGAAATGGAGTTCCTAGAACAATCGAAAAATGAAGTACTGGAGGATTATGGAGATGTGGTGGGATAGTGTATGTGGCTAGAGTACAGTCATGAATGATGAGTATAGCTTGTTCAGGAAGGACAGGCTGAGAAAAAAAGGATGAGCTGTTGTCCTATTCATAAAGGAGATGTACACATTCTGAGATGCAGTATGAAGTGAGAGGTAGGCCTGTTGAAAGCCTCTGGGTAAAAGTCAGAGGGGAGAGCACCCAGGGGGGAGAGGGGATGTCATGGTAGGAGCCTGCAGCAGGCCACCAAACCAGGAGGAAGAGATGGCTAAGACTTTATAAACAATTGAGAAAAGCTTCCAAATTGTGGGGCCTGTATCTCATGTGGGACTTTAACTACTAACTACTGTGGCATCTGCTGGGAGGGAAACACAGCAGTGCCTAAAAAGGCAGCCCAACAACTTCTTGCAGTGTGTTGGGGATAACTTTTGGCACAGGTAGTAGGAGCCAACTAGAAAGGAAGTTCTTCTCAACTTGTTCACAAACAGGAAGGAATTGGTTGAGAATGTGAAGATGGAAAGCCACTTGGGGGACAGTGACCACAAAGTGATAGAGTTCAAGGTCAGGAAGGAAGAGAGCAGTAGAATAAAGGCAGTGGACTCCAGAAAAAGCAGAGTTTAACAGGCTCAGGGAACTGGTGGGCATCATCCCCTGGGACAGAAGTCAAAGAGGAAAAAGTCCAGGAATGCTGGCTAAACATTCAGGGAGGCCCTTTTAATGGCACAAGGAGAAAATTCTCCAGATGTGATAGAAGACTGGGAAGGGCAGCAGGAGGCCAGCCTGGCTAGACAGCAATCTCTTCAGTGAGTTGAAACTCAAAAAGAAATCCTACAAAAAGTGGCAGCTTAGTCATAGTACTAGGGAAGAGCATAAGAGTATCACATGGGTATGCAGGAAGAAAATTAGGAATTCTGAGGTATGTTTTGAGATGAAACTGGCAAGGGACATAAGGCAGTAAAAAAGGGGATTCTACAAATATGTCAAAAGGGAGAGGAAGACTAAAGAAATCATAGTTCCCTACTGAATACAGAAGGCATTGTAGTTACAGATGATTTAGGGAGAGCCTTTGCTGTGGTAGTTTCCACAAATAGCAGCACATACTAGATGAGTGCAGTTGGAAGCAAAGGTGGGGAACAAAAACAAACATCTTAGAGTAGTGGAAGAGCAGGTTAGGGATTATTTGAGAAAGCTAGATGCTTTCAGATTGGCATAGCCAGATGGTACACATCCTAGTGCCTAGAAGGAATTGGTTGAGGTAATTTCAGAGCCGTTGGCTATATTCTGAGAATTAACAGTGGTCAGGTGAGGTCCCAGATAATTGGGAAAGGGCAAATATATAGTGCCCATCTTTAACAAAGGAAAGAAGGAGCATCCAGGGAATTGGAGACCAGTCAGCCTGACCTACCTAGGAAGATCATTACACAGGTTCTTAAGGAATCCATTGAAGCACCTAGAGAGGAACAAGAAGATCCAAAACAGCCAGCATGGATTCATCAAGAGCAAATCATATTTAACCAATCTTTCCTTCTATGATAAGGTGACAGGCTCTGTGGATGGCAGTATGCCTTGACTTTAGCAAGGTTTTTTACACCCTCTGCCATTCTCATTAACAAGCTAAGGAAATACAGACTAGGAGAAGGTACTGTGAAATAGATACAAACCTGGCTGGATCATCATGCTCAACAAAATAGTCATCAGTGCCTCTCTCTGGTTAGGAGGAGGTATAAAGTGGAGTTTATCCTGGGTCCATTTTTTTAAAATTAATATTTAATGTTTAATTATTTGTTTGTTTGTTTGTTTATTCATTATTAATTATTAGAAAAATAGGACTGAGTGTACACTTAGCAAATTTGTGGATCCCACCAAGTTGGTTGGGGTTGCACACACACTGAAGGGTAAGACCAGGGTCCACAGAGTGCCCTGGATAGACTGGAGAAGAGGCCTACAATTAACCAGATGAAATTCAGCAAGAACAAGTGCAAAGTCCTGTATTTGGGATGGAGTAATTATATGCACAAATACAGATGGGAGAATAACTGGTTAGGCTGCAGTACTTCAGAGAAGGGCCTAGGGGCTAGAGTGGACCATAAGTTGAATATGAGCCAGGAGCGTGCTCTTGTTGAGGGGGAAAAAAAAAGGTGCAGCCAACTGTATACCTAGTTTATTTGCAAATAACAATTCTGTTAATACAAGGAAAATGATTGTTCTGCTCTGTTCAGCTCTGGTGAGGTCTCGCCTGGAATGCTGTTTCCAATTTTCAAGAAGAATGTGGACAGATTGGGAAGAGTCCACTGAAGAGCAACAAAAATGATTGGGGGGCTTAGGAGGCAAGCCTTATGAGGAAAGGTGGAAAACAATAGGGTTATTTAGCCTGGAGAAAAGACCGAGGGGAGATTTGATAGCAGTCTTCAAATACCAAAACAGTGACTATAGAGAGGATGGAGATGGACTTTTCTCTGTGGCTGTAGGGGACAGGACTAGAAATAATACCCTCAGGCCTCAGCAGGGAGGAATTTAGGTTGGAGATTAGGAGCAAATTTCTGACTCTGGCTGTGTACACCTGTTTGAATGACCTAGGAGAATTCTCCCTGGTTTGTTCTGGTAGAAAGACTTACCCAGAGAGGCTTGAACAGACATTCAAATGTTGAACCCTTGAAAAGCAGAGAGCTTGCAGTGCTGATGCTGTGCAGCCAGGGAGGGGGGGCCCTTGTGTGCACATCTCTACTCTGCAGACTTCTTTCATCTGCTTGGCAAAAAGTGGTATTAGTGCACAGGGCAGCCCTGGCTGGCTGGTTCACACTGCCTTGTACACTGTCTCCCTGCAGCACAGTGTGTGTGTTGTAAAGGATAAATTCTTTCACGAGTAATTTAACCCTGGTTGCTTCCACGTTATTTTTCTCCTGGAGTGACCATTTTTCTCCTGGAGTGACCATTTCTCTGGGAGAAAAATCCTGTACTTTTGTACACTCATGGCTTGTCTTGGGAGAGCAGCACCTTTCCCAGAAATTAAAGTCCATACATGGCATTATGAATAGGCTGCCTAGAGAAGTTGCAAAACCTCCATTCTTGGAAGCTTTCAAGAACAGGTTAGACCATACTCATGGCTGGGATGGTTTACTCGGGGATGACCCTGCCTCAAATAGACAGATGGAATAGATAACCTCATTGAGGTCCCTTCCAGCCCTACTTTCCTATTGTCCTATGGTATACTGTCAAAATACAGAGGTAAGTAGGCATCAGTAACTTGGAAAAGTCAAAAAGTTAATAGGACTCGAACTCAGCCTAAGCCTGTTTAAACTAGAAACATGCACTTGGTTGCTTCTGTAGGCAGAGCTTACTGCACACATCAAGGACTCCCTTAGCTTCTCCTCCCCAAGGTCTGTGTCCCCATTAGCCTCTTCCCCAGGTTAGAGGCTTTATGATTCTCTCTTACCCCCCAACCCCCCATCCTCCTTTTTTCCATGCCTCCTCCCATTTTTATTCATTCACTCTTTTTTTTTTAACTTTTTTTTTCATGACCTCAACAGTTTAAGACAGAATTAGGACATGGGCAGAACTAAGATGAACATTCCAGCATAACCATGCCATTCATTTCTGTCATCAGCTAATTCTGCAATTAGATAAAGGATTAGAGGGCATTGAAGCTCTGTCTCTGCCAACAAGATGTTGAGACTCCATGTGTTCCCTGCCTTCCCTTTTCATTTTTTTGATTTCCATCAAAATGTAAATGTTTCTACTCAATGCTTGGAGTATTTTCTGGAAAAAATTGAGTTTATTGAATGCAAAGTTAAAAATATTGCTATATTTACTCAAATTGGAGACAAGGGGTTCCCCCCCCCCCCCCCCCCCACCACAACCAAAAGGGGGCGAAAGGGGGCCCCCCCCCCCCCCCCCATCAACATGGGAGGGGTGGGGAAAAAAACCTCATCTTGGATTAGAGCACTAGTATGGGACAGACAGCAGCTCAGCTCTGGCTTCAGCTCTGCATCCTGGGCTGAAGCTTAAACTTAGCCACCACCTGCCCTGGGCTGGAATTGCTTGTTTGCTGGGGAAGAGGACATATGGCCAGGAAAACATGCATGGAGTAAATGTGGGGGGAGGCTGTAGCCTGTCCCCTGGTCCTCTTCCCCACTTACTTTCTGCTCTGGCTTTGGTCCCTTCAGCCCTAACCTTGCCTGGCCAGGGGGTGGGGGAGAGCAGGGAGCTGCCACGGGGGACTGTACATATATCCTGCCACTGAAATGATATCTTTTTGAAACATTTCCAGGCCCATTTGTTACACTTGAAAATATTTCAAAACTTACTTCTGACCGCACCCTCAGGCTCTGGTTCTGAGTGGGGCCTCTCTATCTGTTTCCTTTGCAAGTAACCCAGGCTACATGCTTTGTGACAATTTAACTTGGTACAGTATTGCAAATAGGGTTTTTTCCCCTCATCTTTTTCTAGTCTGTGTAGTATTGGATTACGTTTAATAACTGTTTTTTGGTAGTGCCCAAGACATACCAGGCATTTTTATCATTAGAAGTGAAAGGTGTTAAAGTATAATTTTTGTTGCTTCAGGCTTGGCTGCGTGAAAATTGAATTCAAAATAGCAAATTAAAAAAAACAAACAATTTCTTCCTGACGTTTCATGTCCTCCAGCAATGTTCATCTGCTTTAAAGTTTCGTTTTTAAGAAAGCTAATCAAGGTGTGTAAAAGCCCACAATTAAGTTGGAGATAAAAGAAATGTTTTGGCACTTTGTTTTTTAACTTTTTAATAACACACCAGCTAGCTATGTGGCTTTAAAAAAAAAAAAAATAACCATGTTCAAGATTTAGTATGTCAGCTCTACCCAGGTGAAAATATTTGTTTAAACCAGGGCTGTCCAACTGGTGGCCCTCAGGCAACATGCAGTCTGCAAGGGGGTTAAGTTAGGGCCCTCAAGCACCCACCTGGCCACTGCTCTTTCCCATTGCTCTGACTGCTTCTGAAGCCAGGGTCTCCAGGCTCCCTCTCCGTCTGACTTCCTCTTCCCCACTCCAGTGGTGGGGTGGCACAGTTCACAGTGTTGAGAGGTGTGGTGTGGTGAGAGTACCTGAGATGTGTGGTGCAGTGGTGGAGGTGAGGCAGAGCGCCCAAGTAAACGGTACAGTGGGGAGTTGCAGGGGGCGGGGGCACCAGGATGCACAGTGAAGCACAAGTATATGTGGTGCTGTGGGGGGAACATGCAATATGCAGCCAGTGGTCACTAAAAAGTTGGAAAGCCCTGGTTTAACTAGTTTAAACCCTTGAAAATAGTGGTATGTAATAAGAATATTGACAGATGAAACACAAATATTTAAATACTGCATTGTAATCGGTACTTTTTCTGTTTAAATTCTCATCTTATGAAAAAAATAGTATAGTATATATGAACAATCTGCAAATTATTCTTAATCTTGAATAACACACTTTTGTGTGCTTTCCTTCATCTGCGTGTTTTCTGTTTTTCATAAAACCTGGCCTCTTGCATAATTCCTGAAATATACAGCTGCAACAACACTAACCCATTCATAAATTTGACATTTTTCATTATTCAGCAGATGGGAGTTTTTAAAGAAATCGGTCTTAAAATGTTTGGGGAAACATTTAAAAGCTTTTTAAGCTGTTTGCCAGTGATATACAGGTACTGTGAACTCAGTTCTTCTATTGGTTTCCCCTTCAGCAGAGACATGATGGTTGTGCTGAAGATTATTCTGAAAGTAGGGAGGAAATAGGTGTACCGTAGCATATTAGCTTGCTATTGTATAGTATCTCTGTCACTACTGTAGAAACAATGCAGACGTCCACCTGGGTGCCACTGACTAAATGACCATTTTCAAAATGGTAAGCTACACATGCAAGCCCCTCATGCACGTATAGTAGTTGTATTAGCCGGCATCTTAAGACTTTTCACTTGATGCTGCATGTTAATTTTTAAGGATGCTATATGAGTGTAGCATTATTTTATTGATAACTTCAAATTTTTGTCCTTTTTATAGAATAACAACAACTTGGATGCTTGTTGTGCGGTTCTCTCTCAAGAGAGCACAAAGTATCTCTACGGTGAAGGAGACCTAGGTTTTTCGGATGATTCTGGGATTCCTGGACTACGAAATCACATGACATCTCTTAATTTGGATTTACAGTCGCAGAATGTGTATCACCATGGAAGAGAAGGAAGTAGAATGAATGGGAGTAGGACTCTAGCTCACAGCATTAGTGATGGACACCTTCAAGCCAGTCAGCCC
>NW_005843383.1:61211-66299 GCF_000455745.1 Alligator sinensis | reverse complement strand
CCTCCAAGCGAGTCAGCCCAACAACGAACTGTTTCAGCAGTAACCACAGACAGCACCAGCTCAAATTCCACCAGGATTTAACGTCTTTGGAATGCCTAATACAGTTAGTACTGCTAATCCAGGGCAACACCTTGGATTTCACATAGGCAGCAAAGGAGCTTCTAACCTGTCTCAGCAAGCACCCAGGTTCAACCCCATTATGGTAACTTTAGCCCCAAATATTCAGCCTGGTCGCAATACCCCTACATCTTTGCACATACATGGTGTACCTCCCCCTGTACTTAACAGTCCGCAGGGAAATTCAATCTATATTAGGCCTTATATCACAGCTCCTAGTGGTACAGCTCGACAGACACAGCAGCAGCCAGGCTGGATTTCTCAGTTTAACCCTATGCATCCTCAGCAAGTCTACCAGCCTTCGCAACCAAGTCCTTGGACTACTCTTCCTACATCCAATCTTCCACCACATACCTCATCACAACAATCAACGCATCCAAACCAGCAAGGCCATCAGACCTCTCATGTCTATATGCCTATCAGTTCTCCTACTACTCCGCAAGCACCTACAATTCATTCATCTGGTAGCTCACAGTCTTCTGCCCATAGCCAATACAATATTCAGAATATTTCAACCGGACCTCGCAAAAACCAAATTGAAATCAAACTTGAACCACCACAAAGAAACAATTCTTCTAAACTGCGCTCAACTGGCCCTCGCACCTCCACTACTCCCTCTTCCCTTAACAGCCAGACATTAAGTAGAAGTCAACCCACTGTTTACATAGCGGCCAGTCCACCAAGTACTGATGAAGTGATCGCACGTAGTCAACCTAAGGTCTACATTTCAGCAAATGCCACAACAGGAGATGAGCAAGGTGTGCGGAACCAACCCACGCTGTTCATATCAACAAATCCTGGAGTATCTACCACCTCTAGGAATATGTCTGGTCAAGTAAGCATGGGTCCTGCATTTATTCATCACCATCCACCCAAGAGTCGAGCAGTGGGCAACAGCACCACTGCCACCTCTCCTCGAGTGGTGGTTACACAGCCTAATACAAAATATACTTTTAAAATTACGGTTTCTCCAAATAAACCCCCTGCGGTTTCACCAGGGGTAGTGTCCCCAACCTTTGAACCTACAAACCTTCTAAACCTTCCAGATCATTATGCTGAACCAGAAGGTATCCAGCATCTTACTGACCCTGTTTTAGCACATGTGGATAGGATCAGTGATACACGGAAATTGAGTATGGGATCTGATGATGCTGCCTACACGCAAGGTAATATTTTAATATATATTGTAATGTATATTAGTTGCATATTTTACTGTATATTTGTACAAGGTTATCTGCTTCATTTTGTTCTAAAAATCTACTGATTCACCACTGACAGTGACAAGATAAGTGAGTGTGAACAGAAGTTACGTTCTGATTCAAAAATAAGATTTATAGTTAACACATGCACTTGAATCCATCCTTAACATTCCATGGTCAAGATGGATGTAACTGAATATTTGACGATAATGTAATTCTGTTGTTTTCTGTTCAATTATCCATAATTGCCTTCTGTTTTCTGGAGACCTTTCTGAATGAACTAGTAGGATACTATTCTTTACTGGAATGGCATGATAGTGACCTCATCTTTTCTATAAGTTATCCAGAAACAAACTCTACCATCTTTAAACTTAATATAAGCAGATCAAAGGTGCAAATTTATAGGCAGGCTTTTAAATCAGATCAGAAATTGTTCCCATTGAATATGACTGACTGCTTAATTTTGTAAATACTTTAGAAAGTGAGGACATTCTTAAGCAATTTTGAATAAGAGGGGATTTTTACCTTACTGCTTTCTGATGGACTTCTGACAGTAGACTATTTAAATTCTTTTTACTTTTTTCTGTATGTAATGCTATTGCAGACAGGTAAGAAAAAGAATAAGACCCCAAAGAAGTTATAAAGCCTAAATAAGGCAAGTGTTTTTATGATATCTTTTATTGGACAAGTTTTCAAGCACAAAACACCCTTCCTCAGACCTGTCCAACAGGTCTGTACAGTGGGTCCAGTAAAAGATATCACACACAAAAAACAATGATGCCTGTCCATTTCCTGGCCATCTGCAACAATACTACAACCAACTGATGTCTAAATAATTAGTAATGTAAAGGGAGGGGATTGGATAATGCTAAAAACCAAGCAAAAGAAGCAGTAGCAGAGAATCACGTTTATAAATTTCACAATTCTAGTACATGTAATATTTAGGTAGAAGGTAGGACAAAGTGGCATCTGGTAGATAAACTCTTTCAGAGAGGCATGACCTTTCATAGACTATGTAGTTATGTGTAGCCTACTAAAGCTGAGGTCTCTGAACAAGCTAGTCGGAGGAGCCACCTGGTTAAAACTCTCTCTCTGCGCATTAATATTTGTTATACATATATTAGGATTAGAATAAGACACTTCCACATCATGAGCATACCTCTAAATTACTCTGTTCTGGATACCTGTTTTTCCTCTTTTTCTGACTGACTTAGAAGAACTATGGGACTGTATTCTGTTGCCTATGGCTCCTGCCAGAACTAGTTAAGTATCTTTCGTAACCTCGAGAGAGTTATTTCTGCTGTGGCCCTTGCTAGTCCTGCAGCCGTCTTGGTAGTGACAGCACCTGATTCATCACGATTTGTCAGAGCTGCCTCTGTCCACTGGTGCTGCAATTCCTTGGCCTTCCTAGGAAAATATTTGTCCTCTGAAAGTGCTGACTGGTTTTTCCTTCTGGTTTTGTCTGAAAGCCCACATTTAATCTTTCAAAGTTGAAATGATGATTCATGATGGGGGAGCTAGTAGTCTGAGTATGAAGTAGTGAGTTTCTTCCTGTGGCTTTGTTATATGATTTAGAAAAAATTGAGTTTTATGATTGGGTGAAAAATGTATGCGATATAGATATATTTCTATTTTGTTATGTATAACAAATTGTGTGTGTGTGTGTGTGTTCCTTTCTCCATCACTGTATGTGTACCTGGATGTAGGTTCATTTAGCACTTGCTGCCAGTAGTAGTTTCCTATTATGTAAATATGTTTATTGGGCAACTCATAACTTGAGGTTTTTTGCACAATTAATTTGTATTTTTGCAGTGATAAAAACATAAAGGCTGTAGGACTGTTCTGTCTGGAAAACTGTGTAACCAGCCTAATTTGTGTGTGTAGTAAAAATGACGGCGGTATGTTGGAGTTCTTAGGCGTAGTGATCAGGGAATTCTGCCTGTGGATTGATTGATTGTTTCCTTTAAGCTGCTCTGAGTCTCTCAGATAGACACTAGAGTGCGATTTATAAATCTAAACAAGTAATATAAATAAAATAAAGCTGTTTTGAGTGCAGTAGTCAATATAACCTATTGACTGCAGTCATTAGATGATTGCTTACATTTTCAGTCTAATTATAGACTTAACACTTACACATGCAGGATGCTGTTGTCATTTTGCTTCTCTAGATTTCACACACCCACTGGCACAAAATATAAGAAATTTGCCAATTCATCTTTTCCCTGAAATTAAGATGAAGGGATTCCAACATTGTTCTCTATAATAATCCAGGGTCTCTGTAATAAGATGATATCATTAGTGTGTCCAAATTTAGTTTTTTTCCCTTAAAATTTCTTTTAAAATAAGAAACACTTTTCTTAAAAAGCCACCTTGCTTAAAATAGGTAAATCATTCTGCAGGTACTTGAAGTGAGCATTTTCTTCTTAATGTAAAATTCAGAACTAGCTATAATAATAATAGGCTTATTCTGGCTGTCCGGAGCACACTGATTGGTTGTCTTGGCAGCCAATCACAATGCTTACTGAATCAACCAATCAGAGTGCTCTGGACAGACAGAATAAGTGTGTTATTATAGTTCCTGAGCCATTTCAAACGGATATGCAGGCAAGTCAGAGCTAGAATGAAGCACTGGGATTCCCTGCCACAGTGAGAGGCCCAGTCCTTTTTCTTTTTTTCCTCGCCTGGATCCTGTCTACCTCTCTTGAAGCTAGGAGGGAGAGGGGGGAGGCGGCCTGCCAGCGGGCTCTGAACTTCAGGGGGTGCTTCCCTCTGCGGCAACAGTGACCCCCAGGACCGACAGGGTAAGGTGCCACCGAGTTGGTGGTGCTTGGAGAGGGGCACTGCCACTGCCATGGAGGGAAGCACTGGCATCCTACACAGCTCAGGGGCTGCACCACCCACTGCCAGCTTGCTCCCCGACCGCAGGTGACACAGGAAGGCTCCAAGAGAGAGAAAAAAATCAGGCCCCATACCACTTTTCTTTTCTTCTTTCCTCAGCAGAGCCTGCCTGCGCAAGTTGTTGCTGGGTTGCTCAGCCCAGGCTGCAGCAGGGCCCAGTGCTTGCCTCTGCAGTGATGGTGCTGCCCCCCTTCCCCCCCCACCCCGGGCTGCCCAGGCAGGGTGCTAGCTGCACAGGTGCAGTCCCAGCTCACAGGCAACACCTGCTGGATCCAACAGTGCATGGGGCACTGGAAACCCAGGCATGCTGGGACAAGCTCAGTGTTGGCGGGCTTTCAGCACCCCATGCACCATCCCTGCCACCTGGGACCACTCGGGAACAGGCTGGCTGCCCTTGGAAGGTGGCAGGAGAGCAGCTGGGTATGTTGGCAGCCAAAGAAGGCAGCAGGAACTGTGTATGGGGCACTGGAAGCCCTCCAAGCCCAAGCTTCTCCAAGCAGGCCCAGGCTTCCAGCACCCCATGCACTGTCCCCATTGCCTTCTCCAGGTAGGGCCCTTGTACACATGAGGACTATCACTGTAATTTGTTATGTAGCAAACTAAAATACATGGGGTGTGTTTTAGTTCACTATGTAAAAAAGTCATTTAAATCGACATATGCCACTGAATGTGTGCACTCTTATGAAATTTAATTGTAACATGCTGCCAAATGTACACCATTACACAATTATATTGTTAAAAAGAGCAGTTAAACCACTAAAAGGGGCAATTTCCTCATGTGTACGAGGCCCTTTTATTCTATGACTATTAACAACTCACAAGGTAAGACTTTTGACAAAATATGTATTTACTAGCAAACTGCCTGTCAAGAATT
>NW_005843383.1:31769-61116 GCF_000455745.1 Alligator sinensis | reverse complement strand
AGGGCCGCCCCCTGCCCCCCCCCCCACTGCTTCGGGCCAGGGCCTCCAACAGTGGCGATGGTTATGGCAGTTGCGGCAGGGCACAGCCACCGGTCACTCCCCTCCCCTTCCCACTCCCCTACCTCCCTCCCCTCTTCCTTGCTGCTTCCCCTTCCCTGCCAGCTGTTGTTGAGGGGGCAGGTGCTCCGGCCCCTGGCTCCAGGGCACATGGTGGAGGGGGGGCACCGCTGGCCTTGCCCCCTGACTCCGACCCCAGTCCCCGCTGTTATGGGGTGAGGTGAGGCCAGCACTGCGCAGCCAGTACCCTGCGTTCCCGCTACCTCCAAGGAGCAGGGGAGGGCGGGGGTGGCCTCACTCCGTCCCTTCCATCAGGGCAGCGTTCCAGTCCCCGTCGTCCCCCCCTGCTCCCCCCACTCCAGCCCGTCAGTCCCTGCTGTCATGGTGGCACTCTGCCATGTGTCTCTGTCTGTCCAAAGCACAAGCATTACAGACAGACAAAGGCTTTTATAATATTAGATTATTCCTAAGCCTGTGTTTACACATGGACAGCTTTATGTAGCCTTTTTGGGATGAGAAGTTTTGATTCTATTAAAGTATTCAGTCAAAGGATAACTAAAAATCCTGCATTTTAAAGAAATACTTTTGCAGTAAAAATTTAATCACAAATGTTTTGTGGGTTTCAGCTAGTTGTAAATAAATGTTGATAGTTGAGTAGTTCTGTTATAAAGTAGCAGTAAGTTCTCATCTTCCAGAGCTTGATACCACCTTTGTCTTAAGGTGGTCAAAAATTTTAGTCATTCTTTACATGTCATAGAAATTTTAAACTTCAGCTGTTAAAGGGGATAATGTCATACCGCAGGGATCTTTTTAATACTCGTAAGTGGAAGGCAGAGAGAGTTATTCACTGCCTGGTTTACAAATGAGTTGGAGGTAAGCAGAGCCTTGCTTACTATGTGGTTAAAAAAATGAAATCTGGTTTCTGCTTCAACTGTAGTACATTATGGGTGTGTCTACATATTCATTTAATGTGCTTTTGCTAATGTGCATTAAATTTAGTACCTCCATTGTGCGGTGTGCGGTACGAGAAGAAGGTGCATTAGCCTATTTTAATGCACATTTGCAAAAGCATGCAGTTTTTTGTGATGCTTTAACATGTATTAAAATAGGTTAATGCACTTTAAAGCGCACGTGTAGATATGCCCTATGATATGGAATAGAATATCCAGATGTTAAAGCAGGCTTTGTGCTTTGTTAGCTAGAGAAAATTCAAAAGATGACTTTTTTCCCCTGAGAGTAAACAAGTAACCACTAAGCAGCTATTAAACGCTTCTTCTAATGTGCCTAAAGTGACACTAGTGGTTTAGTTCCTGTGGTATCAGAGTTAGGATTTGTAACATTTCATCTGACAAATTTACTTTTTCCCATTGTCACTAGGGGGAGCTGGAAGCTTGGCTTGCTTTTTCCCTTTGACAACTAAAATCTTTTCTCAGTGTTTTCCATTATCATCCCTTCTCTTCCCTCCTTCTCCCCCTTACTGCTTTTCTCTGGTTGCCAAAATTGGTAACTAAGTAAGTTTTTCAAACTTCATGGAAGAAATGTTTTTGGTCAGGTTGGATCAAATTACTTAAGCAGTAAAAGCTTAGTATAAAAATATCACCCATTGGCTGATATAGTCAACTAGCTGAAACCCGCAAAACATTTGCAATTAAATTTTTATTGCAAAACTATTCTTTAAATACAGGATTTTTAGTTATCCTTTGACCGAATACTATAACGGAATCAACACTTCTCACCCTTGAAAATGGTACGTACAGCTGTCTGGATGTAAACACAGGCAAAGGAACATAATTTTGACATATTTTGTGAAAAGTCTGACCTTGTGACTTATTCATAGGCATAGAATAAGAGGGCCCTTGTACATATGAGGAAATTGATCCTTTTAGTGGTTTAATTGCCCTTTTTAACGACATAAATGTGTAACAGTGTACACGATTGGCAGCATGTTACAATTAAATTTCGTAACAGTGTATATGTTCGGCAGCATGTGTCGATTTAAATTACTTTTTATGTAGTGAACTAAAACATACCCCATGTATTTTAGTTTGCTACATAACAAATTACAGGGTTATTCCTCACATGTACAAGGGCCCTACCCGGAAAAGGCATTGGGGGCAGTGCATGGGGCGCTGGAAGCCCTGGTGTGTTTGGAGCAGCTCAGGCTTGGCGAGCTTCCAGAGACCCATAAAACCACGATTCAAGTAGAATCCTACCCATTGGAGTTTTTGTGGTGTGATAAGTACTGGATAAGAGAGAGGAAGTCGATATTGTGTACCTAGACTTCCAAAAGGCCAAACTGACTAGCACCACAACTGAAAGTGAGTTAGGGATAATAATAGATCATAGTATGAACATGAGCCATCAGTGTGATACGGTAGCCAGCAGGCCAGACAATATTCTGGCATGCATCAGTCAATGCATCTCAAGCAAAACCAAGGAAGTGATTCTTCTACTTTACTCAGCATTGGTGAGACCACAGCTGGAGCACTGTATCCAGTTCTGGGCACCACACTTCAACAAGGATGAGGGAAAGCTTGAGAGAGTCCAGAGAAAGGCCACCCGTATGATCAGAGACTTGCAAGACAAGCCATATGAGGAAAGGCTGAGGGATTTGGGTCTGTTCAGCCTTAAAATAGAGAAGGCTGAGAGGGGACTCGGTAGCAGCTTACTGCTACATCAGGGGAATACATCAAGGACTTGGCGAACAACTGTTCACCAGGGCACCCTTAGGGAAAACCGTGAGTAATGGCCACAAAGTCCTGGAAGACTGTTTCACACTTAACACTAGAAAAACTTCCTTCACAGTTAGGGTGTCCAGACTGTGTAATAAGCTTCCCCCAGAGGTGGTGCAATCACCTACCCTGGAATTCTTTTAAGAGGAGACTGGACAGGCACCTTGCTGGGGTCACCTGACTCCTGCCTACTGTAGGGGGCTGGACCTGATGATCTGGCATGGTCCCTTCCAGCACCTTACAATCTATAAATCTACTTTGCAAATATAGCTGGTCTCAAGATAATTGTACAGTTAACTAGTTAATTGCATAGTATCTGTAACGGCCTCAAGGTGACACCATCTGCCCATCCCAGCCTTAAACTCTTCATCTCTACCCTAAGGTGCATCTAGGGTGCTTATAGTATATTACCTCTCCCTAAGCTGCCTTTTTCCAGTGTGATCTCCTACTTGGAAACAAGTACACTATATGGTGTTAGCGAAACAGTCTGCTGCAGGGTTGCTCAGCCCCTAGCTGACGGAACCATATAATTCAGCCCACAGATCTAGACATGGCTATGGGGAATAGTGGCAATGTTAATTGCCAGATTAACCCTGCTGCCAAATTTCCAGGCCCCATGTAACTGGATTGGCCCTAGCCATGCTGCCCCAACACAGAAGAATCGGGCCCTGTTCCCATGTGGTTGGATCAAGCCAGGGCCCAAAGTAGTCATACAGAAACAGCCTTGGTGGGGCCCAATGCTGCTGCATCAGGGCCTGGCCAGACCAGCACTGCACAGTGGATCAGGCCTACAGACTGAATCCAGCCCACAAATGGATCTGGTACTGTTTGTCTGCCCTTCAGGGGGAAAAAAGTTGGGCATCACTGATCTGTTGGAATGTATAGCTACAGATTTTGGAGTGGTGGTGGGCACAGAAAAAATGGCAGGCTTTAGGAATGCATAAGGGTCTTCAACAACCTTATAAGAATTGGAGGAGCCAAGCTGAGGCTACAGGCTGATAGTTAGGGATTTTTGAAGATTTCAACTAGTAAAATTTTGTAAGCCTGTGAAGTTTTATTCATACTGGATCCATAGAAGTTTTAT
The DNA here is from genome assembly GCF_000455745.1 of Alligator sinensis. NCBI lineage: Eukaryota > Metazoa > Chordata > Crocodylia > Alligatoridae > Alligator > Alligator sinensis. Next base: position 57,243 of record NW_005843383.1, on the reverse strand, counting down.
TAGTGTGGCAGGACATTTTTCAAAAGTTTCTATATGCACTTAACATGCCCAGTCCCCCTCATAGCTGTACGCCATTGGAATGCGCATAAGGCTTATCCATAGAGCTACTGAATGTGCTCCAGTCTGTAACTGCCATTAACCAAGCTGAATTTTTTCATTCAGTTTCCCTTGCCAACAGTTAGTAACACTAAAAATGAGAAAAGGACTACCTGTCCTTAGGTGTCTGTGATGTACTTCCATTGAAGCCCAGGTGGAGGCAGTGGTCTGACTTGAATGTGAAGGTATGGTGAAGATGGAATTAAGATATATTTAATTATATTAATCTTTTTAATGTAGATCTTCATATGGTCTGAATCTATTTCTTCAGTATGATTTCTGACTGGCTTTAACTTGTGAAAACTTACTCTTTCTGGAGTTGTCAGTCTTATTGATCGCATAGCCCTGATTCATCTGAAGATGGTCTCAGTATATGTGATTACCAAGGACTCTATCTGGAAGGAGGAAATCTAGTATGTGATTATGAATTAAAGACTGTCACATTGCATCAGCGTGCATAGACTTGTGAGAAAACTACAAAATGAGTTGTCTTCTCACAGATTTTTTTCGTCAAGTTAGCTATTTTGAATTAATACACTTTTTCCCTAATGATAGGGATGTTGAGGTTTTTGTGACTTGGCTTTGATCCCATGTGAAATCAGTAGTCAAGTCATAAATTTGAACCCAGGTCTCCAGTATCTCATTTCTGTGCATAAGCCAAAAGACTCCGCTTCCCTCAAAGTCTCATAAAGCCGGGATGTTTTCTAGACAGACCTCAAAATGATATATGCTTTAAGAAAATCTAGCTTAAGAGCCTTGTCCAATATGATATGGGAAGCCTGTTGGTCCTCATTGGTTGTTTTAACACAAGGCTTTTTTTCTTTTTGAAATCTCTCATTCTGGGAACACCAGGGGTGATTTATTCCCAGGACAAATCAACTTTATAAGATTAATTTCAGCTGGCAATGGGGCTAAACAGAGCACTTCAGTCATATAACAAATCCAAGTTCTGTCCATAGCCTTTTCAGAAATGCCTAGGTAATATTTCAGTAAGCTGACTACCAATATATTGCTCTGTAGGGAAGAGAAAGATGAACTGCTCTCCCACAAGGGTAGCAGCATGAGATCATAGCTGATAGATGCTTCTCTGCATTTCATAGGCTTCACATTTACTTAAAGAGGGGACTGTTATGCAGTAAGAGACCATATAAAAACTTGTATGGAAAAAAATTGTGCAAATTTTAAGAGTAAAAATGTAATTGGGAAGGAGAAGTTGTTTCTGAGGACTTTGTTGAAATGACCCCTGTTTTGCAACAAACTCTTTCCCACAACTTCAAATGCTAAAAGTTTTAAGCCAATTTTTGTATGAATGTGAATTTTTTTAAAGTGAAAACTATGATCATGTCAAAAGTGATTACACAGCTTGGGATGGCAGCCCAGGTGCTTGTCTCACTTATCCTTCCAGTCAAGGATAAAGGCTCAGCTAGCAGCAAATGCATCTTGGAGGTCAACACATGGCTGTGTAGATGGTGTCACCAACAGGGCTTCGACCTCAACCATGGGGTGGTGTTTCAAGAAGATGGACTCTTGGGAGGAGTTCCTTCAAATATAGGCTTGCTAACTTTGTGAAGAGGGCTTTAAATTAGATTCACTGGGCGATGGAGATGAAAGCTAGGAAGTAAGGGAAGAGCTAGGGGACATGGATAAAAATTCAGTAAGGGAAAGCAATAGCAGAAGCCTTAGCAATGTTCTCAAGGAGAAGAGACAAGACAATTGGTTAGATACCTGAAGTGTTCATATACTAATGTGAGAAGTATGGGGAATAAACAGGAAGAATTGGCAGTCCTAGTACAATCGAAGAATTAGGTACTTGGGGATTATGGAGATGTGTTGGGATAGTTCACATGGCTGGAGTACAGTCATGAATGGGTATTACTTGTTCAGGAAGGACAGGCAAGGGGAAAAAGGATGAGGTATCCTATTTATAAAGACGATGTACACATGTTCTGAGGTGCAGTATGAAGTGAAAGGTAGGCTTGTTGAAAGCCTCTGGGTAAAGGCCAGAGGGAAGAATAGCAGGATATCTGGTAGGAGCCTACTACAGGCCACCAAACAAGGAGGAGGAGGTGGGCAAGTCCTTCTTTTAAACAATTGATTAAAGCTTCTGAATCATGGGGCCTGGTTTTCATGGGGGCTTTAACTACTGTGTCATCTGCTGGGAGGGAAACACAGCAGTGCATAAAAAAGCAGCTCAGCAACTTCTTGTAGTGTGTTGGGGATAAGTTTTGGCACAGGTAGTAGAGGCCAACTAGGAAGGAAGCTTTTCTCAACTTGCTACTCATGATCAGGGAGGAATTGGTTGAGAATGTGAAGGTGGAAGGCCACTTGTGTGACCGTGACCACAAAATGATAGCGTTTAAGATTGTGAAGGCAAGCAGCTGACTCCAAAAAAGCAGAGTTTAACAGACTCAGGGAACTGGTGAACATCATCCCCTGGAAAGGAAGCTGAAGAGGAGAAAGAGTTCAGGAGAGCTGGCTATACTTTAAGGAGGCCTTTTTAAGGTTCTCCAGATATGATGAAAGAATGGGAAGGGCAACAGGAGGCCAGCCTGGTTAGGCAGCAGCAGCCGGCCTGGTTAGGCAGCAGTCTCTTCAATGACTTGAAATTCAAGAAGGAATCCTACAAAAAGTGGCAACTTGGTCATAGTACTAGGGAAGAGTTTAGGAGTATCACTTGGGCATATAGGAAAAAAATTAGGAAGTCTGAGGCTGAATGCAGAAGTTAGTGTAATTACAGATGATTCAGAAAAGCCTGAAGTTATTTAAGCAGACAAGGTTCTTTGGGTTAATCTGATATCTTTTATTACCAACCCAAATGGAGGAGAATAGTTATTAAGCAAGCTTTAGGGTTCAAAAACCCTTCGTCAGGCTAAGGAAGTTTCAGCAGTTGGTGTGTGCTGTTCCTGGATGGAATGAAAATAAAAAAAGCCAGCGGCTGGACTGGTATGCTTACAAGACAGGTAGCCAGTGAAAATGTAGATTGAAGAGTCAATGGGTGAGAGACAGGCAGGGGGGAGAGAGAGAAGGGGGATGAAAGTGGAGAGATACCTGGGGAGTCAAATGAATGCTTTTTATTTCAGTGTTCAGAAAATTAGGGGTAGCTACCAGATGATGAGTATCGTTAGCAGCAAAGATAGTGAAGGAGACAAATAGCCTAGAGCAGTGGTTCTCAAACTTTTTTTTTCACAGACCACTTGAAAATTGCTGTGGGTCTTGGCAGACCACTTAAATTTTGTTTTTGTTCTACAAAACTAAGCACACAACTCATATTTTAATATCAGTAGTCTTACTTTACAAATACAGATATTCTCGATTGTTCTGCAGCCTTTCTGCAGACCACCTGAATGGAGCTCATGGGCCAGTTTGAGAACCTCTGGCCTAGAGTAGTGGAAGAGTGCTTAGAGAAGCTAGATGCTTTCAAGTCATTAGGTCCAGATAGGATGCACCCTAGGGTACTGAAGGTGGTGGCTGAGGTAATTTCAAAGCCATTAGCTAATCCTCTGAGAGCTCCTGGAGGTCATGGAGCTCTTGAATGATTGGAAAAGGGCAAATGTAGGCCTATTTCTAAGAAAGGGAAGAAGGAAGTCTGGGAATTTCAGACCAGTCAGCCTGACCTTAATATCTAGAAAGATTATGGAGCAAGTCCTCAAAGAATCTGTTGTGAAGCACCTAGGGAAGAACAAGGTGATCAGGAAGAGCCAACATGGATTCACCAAAACCAAAGTCATACCTGTCCAACCTGATTTCTGTGGTGAAAGGCTCCTTGGTTAGTAGGAGAGCCATCGATATGATTATACCTTGAATTTACCAAGGCTTTTGACAGTCTTTCATTCTTATTAACAAGCTAACAAAACATAGACTAGAGGAAAGTACTAAAAAGTGGATACAAACCTGGCTGGATCATCATTCTCAAAGGAGTCATCCATGGCTCAGTGTTTAAGTGGGAGAGAGGTATCAAGTCTCTTATGGGTCTCATAATATTCAGTATCTTCATTAATGATTTGGATAATTGGAGCACACACTCTGCAAGCATACATATGGCACCAAGTTCAATGCAGTTGTAGACATTTGGAGGGCAGGGCTGAGATCCAAAATGACCTGGATAGACTGGAATAAAGATCTACAATCAACAAGTGGAAATTCCTGCACTTGCAATGGACTAACAGCATGCACAAACACAAACACAAACTGGGAAATGATTGATTAGAATGCAACATTGCAGAGAATGACGCAGGGGTTAAATTGGTGCGAGAACCAGTGTTTTAGACTGAGCCCCACTGGGTAGTGTGGTTTTCTTTAATCTTTACTAACCTATAGAGTTGCTTCTGGGACCCCATAAGATTGGGCCCCTAATATAGTCCATGGCCTGTTGTGACCTATTTATAAAACGTATTTAAAAAGGTTACATGAACATATAGTCTCAAATAGTGTATAAGTTATAAACCATATTCCATGATGATATCTTTGAGCTTTAACATAAATTAAAACTGTTTTTAAATAGGTTTATTTTTTTAATCTTAAAAATAAAAAATACAATTAAATAAAAAAATCTGATTTAAATAAAAACATCTGATTTAAAAAAAAAATTATTTTTATCCATCCTAATCTCCATCGTGGGACATTTTCAAGAGTAGGTTGGACAGATGCCTGGCTGTGGTGGTTAATCAGGACTGGATCCTGCCTCAAACAGGGGTTTGGACTAGATGATGTTGTGAGGTTCCTTCCAGCCAGCCCTACTTTACTATGATCCCATGAACTTGTATTATATAAAAATGATATTGCAACCTTAACTGGAGTGCCACTGTGGCTGGTTCCATGCCTTGTGTCTAAGTTGGTCTTAAACATGTCGTGTCTGTCAGACTAGAGAAATTGAAGCAGCTGTTGTTTGGAGTTGCTTCAGTACATTTTATAACTTATTATATAAGGACCAGACTGAATTGTGTTGGGACCTCATGGTGCTTGATACTGTGCAACCATGGGATAGGATTGGATAATCCACGCACAGAACATTTACAGCAGTGGCTCTCAGCCTTTTTAATTCCAGGGCGTCCGTCATCAGACTAAAGGTACTCCTCCATAACTTTTGTGAATTGAGCAGCACCCCATTTAAAAAAACTAGTTAATTTATTATACTGCTTACCTCCTTGCAGAGGGGCTAGACTGGGAGCAGTGGAGCAGCCAGGCATAGAGAACCTGAGCCTGCCCTTATCGGTTCATCTCTTCACACCTGGAGCTCAAGCCTGATCTTATCTCCTCACACTTCCTGTGCCACCCTCCAAAAGATCTTGTGGCACCCATGGTGCCACAGACCCCTGATTGAAAATCACTGATCTACAGTCTAAAAGATATTCCACCTTTTTGGACTCAAGGCACCCCTCCATATCTTTTGTGAATTGGGTAATCCATGACTGATACCAAGTAATCCTTAATTGACAGACACCCAGACCCAGTTTCAAAAAATAATTTATACATTGCAGTGGTGATCTCCTTACGGTAGAGATGCAGGATTGTCCTGAGTCTGGCTTACCTGCTTAGCTTATCTGCTTATCTCCTCACACCTCATGACACGCTTCAAAGGATCAGCAGTCTAAAAAAATGTAGGCAGTTAGCAAGCAAATAGGTACAGAGAAGGAAGCGGGTAACTGGTAATAGTGATTCAGCAAACAAGCGGTGATCAGTAGGTGTAGAAACGTGGCTTTGTAGCTTGCATTTCATTTGCAGAGTTACCTGAACAATTTAGTTGCAATGGGCAGCGTGTGCTTTCTTCACTAACCCTGAGTTAGGTAGTCTTATTGCTATTTGCAAATAAAACTGTCAGAATATACATGTATACTACTTCAAATGTAGCCATAATTTCTGTCAAGTGTCCCAGTTCAAATGACAAGGTTCTTTGGGTGAATCTGATATCTTTTATTAGACCAACTAAAAGATATCAGATTCACCCAAAGAACCTTGTCTGCCTATGTCCTTAGACCAACACGGCTACAACCTACACCCCAATTCAGATGAAGTTTTTAGCTGCCTAGTATGTGAACCAGCATTTCTTATATATGTTGTATATTTCATTGTTTCTTTTTCCAGTCTGAGTAGTGAAGCAAAATCACATGAATAAGTAAGTGGTTCTTGTTTGGATGAATGGCTGGGTTGTGAAATATTTTGGTAAAGTTTAATATCCCCTATGCTTAATACTTTGCCAACTTTAAAACGGACATCAATCTACTGAATATATTGCTACTTTCTAAGATGCTATTCTGTTTTTAAAATGCTCTGGCCTAACTGCTAACTTGACTGTTTTTATAGCAGACCATTTTTCTTGTGATAGGACACTAAACAACATCAGAAATCAGAAGCTGAAAATAATGGTTCTAAGCTATAAGTTAGAAATAAATTTAATGTGTCATATTTGCTGTAATTATTATATGATACGCAGCAATATTTCTTGTGGATTTTCAGATTTTTTTTTAATCCAGTTTCACTGCCCTCTTAATAAAATACCTGGATGGTTTGTTTAATCCACGGCATGCCATTAAGTTGCATTTATACTGATGTACAGTGAAGAAAAGCTTGTAGGAGAAGCATTCTTTTTTATCTTCTTCATATAGTATATTGCTAGAATATTATTTGGCACATGTCTAGTTCAAAGAGACATTTGTTGCTAGCTCTTCTCATTCTTTCATGAAGAGCTTAATCTTTAGGTTTTTGTAAAAGCTTGTTTTCACAACATGTAATTTTAAGCTAAAATTTTAATTGTGTCCTGTTAAGATATATTGTTTAGCTTTTTCTTTCTGAGGTGAGATTTGAATAAAGATACTTGATTTGTGTTTTATATACAGTTATACTGGTATGTGTGGTCTCTTATGGCAAAGGTTTTCCTGTGAAGAGCATGAAATAGCATTCTTACAGCATTTTTTTGTTTACATTTTTCGCAGGAGACATTAACTTTCATCTTTATCAAATGTTGCTTTATGGAGGAAAATTAATTAGGTAAAATGGGACTTTATGTATTACAGCTTTACTGATACACCAGAAGGCCAGGATGGAACGACTTCAACGAGAACTCGAGATTCAAAAGAAAAAGCTGGATAAACTAAAAACAGAAGTTAATGAAATGGAGAATAATTTAACACGAAGGCGCCCGGAAAGATCGAATTCTGTTTCGCAAATTCCTTCTGTAAGTCAAAACCTCTGTAGGCTGCACAATTGAAAATCATAAGCGTGATCCATCAAATGGCACGGTTTTTCATTTAATGGCACTTTTTATTCCAGTCTGTGTATTAAACATTCTATCTGGGCTTAAACTGGTAACCACCATGGTTCAAAGAGCAAGCATTATGCTCCAGGTAGCAAGAACCACTAAATTGGAAGTTGGGGGTCTGTGCTAACCGATCTTTCTCAGTGGCTTTCAAGGGGAGCCCCAAGGAGAATGTATTCTAATAATCCATTCTGGAGGTCTGAAAGGCATGAATAATTAGTTTCAGCCTACAGTCTCAGATTCATAGCACAGCTTCCATCACCAGCACTCCAGCCACCTCCTCTCGTGCTTCATCTGTCTCTTGTCACAGTACACCGAGGTAATCTCTGAGAATAATCCAAAAGGAGGTGATGTTTTGGAGCCAGCATATCAGATTTCAGGGGCAAAAGATGGTTTGTCCAGCCATCAGTTTGTTGGGAAAGTGAATGTTTAGTAGCTCAAATCTGAAACCAACCAATCAGTTTTTAGACTAAGAAGCAGCAGTAGTTAAATTAAGCCTTTGCACTTTTGTGAGCACCTGTGATTCTCTTGCTCTTGGCCTGAAAGAGGCACCAATCAGACCTTAATGAGGGGTGAACCTTGCATTTCCAGTCCAAAAATAAGTGTAAATGTGTATCCACCTGACTGATGATGATGAAATTGGAAAATCCAGTCTAACAGGCAGATTTATTTTTTCAGCTGGAAGAGATGCAACAGTTAAGAAGTTGTAACAGACAACTGCAGATAGACATAGATTGTCTAACCAAAGAAATTGATCTTTTTCAAGCAAGAGGTATAGTATGTTCTCTCAGTGCATCAATATTCCTGGCTTATATTTTCTTTCCCCACCTTTCAAAATGAATATGTCAAAAAGCAGGCTAAGTTATAATTGGTTAACATGAATCGAATTGCTTGTGTAATCATCACATTAATAGAATAAAATATAATTACAAAAGTGATATAATTCCAGTCCTTTGTTTCTTGTTGGCTTTATTTCTCTAATACCACCTCATTCATCTTCCTACTCCCCCCTTGCCCTAAAAAATCTGGGGTTGAAATTTATAACATGCTTGGCATACATTTAGAAGGAAATTCTTTCATAAAGTTGGAAAAAATGTGGTTGGCTACTTTTGAATTATTAGTGAATGAAGAATGATCTCTGAGTATGTGGCCATGCATTTACATGTTTTTTCACTTCCTAATCTCATCTCTTCAAGGAATTAAAATTGTGCTTCAGATTTGCCTCCAGTATGCTCTCCCTTTTCCTCCTTCCTCATCTGCAGGAACATGTAGTGTATTTTTTCCCCTCTCTCATGTTTCTGGATTCTTTGGTCATGGAGAAACCAAGCTTGTTACCTGCAGGTAAGAAGAAAGAAAACAGAGCTATAGTGAAGACTGTAGCAAAGTCTTCAGCCTCTGAATGTAGTTGAGAAACAGAAAAAGAGAAGATGGCTGGCCATGCTGACATCTGAAAAATTAAATCAGATTTCTTGGTAAAATGTTTTACTTTGATCTGCTTGGCTGTTAGAATAGATTTGCTTAAGGACCTGTAATGCTATAAAGGTTGGCATTTGAAAGACCATATTTTGCATATAGGCTGTTTCAAAGGGCACTGCATGCAAATGTTTTCTTTAAAGATAAAATTAAAAACAAAAAGTACTTGTGAAGCTCAGTTTAATCTCATGAAATCATGGAATTTGATTTCAGTGGTTTCTGTATGAACAGCTCAGAAATGCATTGTGTGGCTAAATGTGTTTCACTGTACAGATAAGGAGTTCACAGCTTCTATATATGTAATTGTTAAATCTAAACATATCTAATGTTTATTTTGGGTGGTGCTTTTCATTGTTATTTTTTAAAAGAAGTATATTGGAAGCAGGTGAAAGTCACAAATATGTTTTCAAGTAGAACATTTAAATCTATTATAAGAGTTCAGTCTGTCAGCTGGAGCTGGGGATTTAAGTCAGGATTTGTGACCTCTAGTTTGTTATGTAACTTGAGTTGATAAGTTACTTACCCTGTCATGGACACCAGTAACATCTCACTCAGACCTGCATTGATTGACGTGTTAGTATGAAAGGTGCTAATGGAGTGCATGGTATTAATATTATTTTAACAGTTGTAGGAAATTAATTATTATTTTCTCTCAACAGCATTTTAAAAACTGTCTGTTCTTTTTTTTTTTTTTTTTCCTTAGGACCACATTTTAATCCCAGCGCTATTCATAATTTTTATGACAATATTGGATTTTTAGGTCCTGTGCCACCAAAACCCAAAGGTATTGTATTTATTAAATCTGGCTGTAATACTAGTTTAAGCACAATTGCACTGTTTCATTTCTAGCACCTGAAGTCCAAGGAACCAGCATATTTGTTACATATGTACCAACGTGTAGAAGTAGGGGTAGACTTTCCTGTCTCTAGAACAGTGAAAGATAAATGCTTTGTAGATGTGACACGATTCCTTTTTTCTGGAAAGTCAACTAACTCATCTGCAACCATACTTCCAGCCCATTAATGAGCTGAATGTGTGGCCTGAGGGCTGGTGCCAGAAATATAGAAAAGAGGGTAAAATTAAGTGGTTTATAGTAAAAACAGACATGTTTGGATTGGTTAGTGACACTTGCTGAGTAAACTGGGTATCAGATATTATTCAGAATATTTATTGGGGCTTAATAGCCTTCAGGTATATGTTAAAACATTTATTGCAATAATTTCAAATTACTATGGGCTTCTCATTTTTAAAGATATTTATAACATTTAGCATTTAAGATCTGTTTTCTGAGAGAAAACACATGAAACCTGGGTTGGGAAACACCTTTCTACAATGAGTTATGAAGAGAGAGTGCACATTAGTAATTCCTAATGGTTAGAATGAAACTTCAACTTTCTAGTCTGCCAGGTCTGAAAGGATAAGAGGTGGTGTATTTCCAGGAACTGAAAACCGAGCCTGAGCTAGTATAGTGAACTGTTTTTCTGTATTTAAATATTTTTTTGGGTGTATTTTAAATTCAGTTTAACTTTTCTTTAATTCTGTAGTAGTAGGATACTAAGTGTAGTTCCGGCTAAAAGAAGAGCAGGGGCAGACAAGGAATTTCTGTGGACAGATTTGAGTGCATTTTATCTAGAAACCGTGTTAGTAAGTTTGGCAGTTCCTGAATCTGATTTTTTTCAAGTATTTTATTAAATAGTTTAAGAAATATTTGAAATATCCAAACTCCTGTCCAGCATCTCAGTCTAATTAGTATTAAACAAACAGAGTCCAGAGGAAAGTAACAAAGATAAGAAAACATGTATGTAAAGTCTGAAATAGGTTTGTTTAGTTTAAGAAAGTAAATATTGCAGTGGGAAGAAAAATATGGGGGAAATGAACAGTTTTCCAATATGGAAAATGTCATGAAGAGGAAAGTTCATGTGAACCAGGGGTATGACAAAAATGGACTTAATTTTTAGTAAGTATGTTTGAAGATAAATACAGTAAAATCCCTGTTATCTGGGATTTTACTAACTGGCACACTCTATTAAGCGGAATTTCTGGCTGGATGGGTAGGGGGAGCTCGCATGCACCAGTCACTGCCACCACCCACTACCCTCCGCTGCTCCTCGTGCAGCTGCCACCACCATCCACTACCCAGTGTTGCTGTTGTTCAGCGTGCAGGAGCAACAACCAGAAATATAAATATATTATAAAAGCCCTAATCTTTCTGTGTGTCTGTCCATAATGCTTTTTTCGCACTCTGGTTGCCTGACGAACAGCCAATCAAAGTGCGAAAAAGTGTTTGGACAGGAGGCGGCGAAGCGCCGCCATGATGGTGGGGACACGGGACAGGGTGGGGGGTGCCCCCTGCCCTGCTCCCTGGAGTCAGCGGCAATGGAGAGGACAGCAGAACTGACCTTCCCCCCCCCACTCTGCTCTCTGCAGGTGGCAACAGTGGGGCAAGGAAGGGGGGAATGCCACTGGAGCTAGCCTCATTCCTCTTGCTCCTTGGAGGTGGCGGCGGAGGCAGCAGCATGGAGGGACTGGGGTCGGGATGCCGTGGGGGGGGCAAGGCCATTGGCACTGGTCTCGGCCCACCTCTCCCTGCTTCCGTCTTCTCCACCTGCAGGGCCGATGTGGTAGTGGTGGGGGGAGGAGCGGGCACACCATGGTGGTGGGGGAAGGGGAGGAGTGGGCCCAGCCCCAACATGGGGCGGAGGACAAGCAGGCCAAAGGTGGGGGAAAAGCTAGCCTACTGCAGCAGTGCGGGGGGGGGGGGGCCCCCGCCATGGTGGCCCAGCTTCTCCCCATCCTCAGGCCCGGTCCTCCCCCACATTGGGCCTGGGCCCACTCCTCCCCCCCTGCACTGGAGTGGGGCAGTGGACCTGGACCCCAAGCAGCAGGAGGGAAGGGGAGAGTGGGCCTGGACAGGTGGGCATGGAGCTCCATCCCCACCTGCTCTCCTGCTTCCCCCTCCTCCCCCCGTCATTCTTGACAGGCATTTGGCTAGTTTTTAGGATATCAGATGCCAGGATATCAGGATGCTGGATATCAGAGATTTTACTGTACTAGGAAAACTTTCTGATCAAATCTAATCATAAGGACAGTGATGCAGAGGGAGAAACTACCATAAGGTGCTTTTTGAAATCATCCTCTTCAGTGGTCTTTGGAGCTAGACATATACATTTTTTTGCTTGTTAAAAATCTAAAGAAATATTAGATAATTTTATGACTCTGTAATGCTCTCCTTTCTGCCGCCTCCTGTTACTGGTTCATTCTTTTGGTTAATACTCCAGCATGCTAAAGAATTGAGGAAGATAGTGAGGATGGAAATGTGGGTGAGAGACTTAACTTGTACTCAGCATTGCCAACCCAAGATTTATTTTTTTATCATTATTTTTACTGACTAGCTGCAAGCTTTTTACTGACAGCCAAACAATTTTTTTTTTACTGACAATTTCTTTTACTGATGAATGTTTTACATAACATAAATATTCATAGACTGTTAGGGGCTGTAATATAATTCTTCTGCCAGGCCCTGTCCTGCTGGCAGCCCCCAGTTAGAAGGGTTGGGTTCAAATGTAGGGGTTTAACATCAACTGTAATAAAAAAAAAGTTTGGTTCTCAATAAAAAGTTTGCAGTAAAAAAAAATGTTTTTGGGTTCCTCCCACTTAGCCTTACTGCCCCATGTCCTATTACAGCCAGCCTGTGAGACAGAAGCACAGCACATGGCTGAGAGAACACCAAATAGTGTTGTGCCGCTCTGTCTGTCACAGCTTTAAGCTACATCTCTGTAGTGTTTTTACTGACCGCTGAAATTTGTTTTTTATGGCGTATATTGACAGCCATTTTTAGCTGTTTTGTTTTGTTTTTTTTACTGACAGCTAGCAGCCCTGCTTGTACTTTCACTGCATATCATTTGGCTGAACAATAAGTAAATTACAGGCAACGGTATTTCAGAAATTGCATAGTTTTCATAGGTATAAAAAAAAAAAAATCAGCTTAGTGAATAAAAAATCGCTTCCAAACCTATTCCCTGTAGTTCTTGTTTAGTAACTGTTCATCTTTTCACACCTACAGATCAAAGGTCCATTGTGAAAACACCAAAGACTGCTCCAGACACAGACGAAGATGAGGGAGCTCAGTGGAGTTGTACTGCCTGTACATTTTTAAATCATCCGGCCTTAATCCGTTGTGAACAGTGTGAAATGCCCAGGCATTTCTGAGCCAGCAGGCCCATTATCTTCTGTAAAACCATAACAAACCTGCAAGGGACTGTTCAGTCATTGGAGAAAAAAATCATTTATGCATAGGATTTTGTAAAATTGAAGGTGTGACAAGATGGTGTTTTGCTAATGTTAATTATCAGCCCACAGAGCTAATGATACCTCAGTGTTGTGTCGCAGGCAGTTGAAATTCATCAGCTGAAAGGTAATCTGCTGAAGGACTTGGTTGCCAGCTGCCTAAACCATGTACAGTATTACCATTACCCCAGTCTCACCGTGTTCAGTGCTTGGGTGTTCCCCATCCCCCTCTCTCTCTGTCTCTCTCCCCCCAACCCCCCAATGTCACTACTGAATTTTGACAGGGGAAAGGAATAGAATGTTAACATTTTTGTTTTTGGAGCTTTCATTGAAACACTACATACACGGAGGAAATTAAGATGATCAAGGTTTAATTATTTAAACTGTTTGCTGCCACATAGTGCCTTTAAGTAGGGGAAGAACTTCACAAATCAGTGGTACTCTTTGCCCTGTCTTCCCTGGAAATGTCTCTGCTCTGTGAAGCCAAAATCAGTACAATCCTGTCTAAAAAAGAAAAGGAAAAACTGCATGCCTTGTCTGTACAATATACACCGTGAAATATCCCAAAGCTTTTCCTACTGTACATAGCTCTAGAGCCTGCTTTAAGTGATTTCTTTTCTTCACCTTTATTATTTTCTTGTACTTCTGTATGTATAGTGTAATAGTCTTTTTTTGTTAACTCTTTTTCCCTTTAAGTGATTAAGCACGATCATGTCCCTTTTTTTAAGCTTTTATCCAAGAGAAGCAATGCCTTAAAGTAAGAGCATTAATAAGAAACTATGCACAAAATAGCTTTCCTCTGCTCGTTCTGTACATTGCTGTTGTAAATGCTGATGATCTGTGAAGACCTGCAGATGCAGTGTGGTAAAAATGCAGGAAAAGTTGGAAGTTAACATATAGTTCACTCTGTACACTGAGTTTTACGGTGGGTGACACTAGGTAATGTTTTGTCTGGCACAAGGAAACTCAAACTATGGAACTTTCGACCCACCAATGGATCGGCATCCGATTTAAGCTTGCTTCAACTGCTGGTATCTTGCAGACTCTTGAAGAGAGATTTATTGGGGAAGTACATCCAGTGCTAAAATCAGCAGCATCAGCAGCATCATACAACTTCATTCAAGAACTTTAAATGCTTTCCTGTCTTGGCAGCCAGTTTCTAAACCTGACTTGGTGGAGAAGTCTTGTATTTATAGAAACAAAGGATAGCAATATTTAGGACAACTGAAATAAAGGCTGGAAAAGAGAAATCAAGCAGACTTGAACACTGAAGCAACCTCAAGCATCTCTATATTTTGATAATCTGTTTCTTAAAGGAAAATGTTCACATGATGGAATGTATGCAACTGAAATCAAGAAATGGAATTACAGTATGCTTAAAAGCATGTAAAGAATTATGTAGCAACACTTAGGCTGGAGGGAATGCTAAAAATGTAGCAAAAGGCAAGAGACAAAGTAGACTGTCACCCACTGTAAACATTTGCCAGTGGACATTTTTTTTTTAAATAGGAATTTTACAAGTGATCTATGTGAATGCACAAAGGCCTTTGTTTTGAAGGCTTTGCATTTTTTATATGGGAAGACAATGTCAATCCCAGGTAATTAGGCAGTAGACTCAAAGCACTTGCATTTAATGCATTTTGTGTATAAAAATGGGGCCTTGTTTTTCAGCTTCATCTGCAGTTCTATGTGAAGATTGACAAATCAGTTTTTACCTGTTTTATTAATAAAACCTAATTTGGATATCTTGAGTTGATGGTTTTGTGATTTAGCTGGGTAAACTGTCTTTGTAACAGATAAGTTATTTATAAAAATTAAAAAAAAATTATATTCTAATAATTGGTTTTGTGATTTGTTTGCTTTTTCAATGTTGTGGAGCAACAGTGTAGCCAAATTTCAATAAGTATGTTGATTTGCTATGGATAGAAGCTTAATCAAAAACCTGTTTTATAGTATTTTGTGTTCTGTCCATGACTTTTCTATTAAATACTAATTTAGGATGGAGTGGGCACGTGCTCAACAATGTGTATCTGCAAAATTATGTTTTGACTACAGAATTGCTCCCTGCTGCAGAAAGTAAAAAACTGGGAAGATGAATTTCATGTTCCAAAACTGTACTGCCTTAAAAATACCTTTCTGATTCAAAATGGCAGCTGCTTTCCATCAATGGTGACATAAAAGGTCATTTGTGTAGTGCTGTAACTTGTATTAATAGGAGCGTCACTTGCAAATCAAGGGAAGTGATTCTTCCACTCACTTCAGGTGAGGCATCATGAACGCTGAATCATTTTGTCCAGTTTTGGGCCCCACACTTCAAGAAGGATATGGACACATTAGAGAGAGTCTAGCAGAGTGCAACAGTCTTCAGATACCTGAAGGGTGATTACAGAGAAAATAGAGGTGGGCTTTTCTCTGTGGCTGTAGATGACCTTGTGAAGTTTCTTCAAGCTCTACTTTCCTATGGTCCTATATCACTTTATAACTAAATGGCAGCAACATGTATATTGTCATAGCCAGTTTCAATCAAGAATACCATTGTACCAGAATAACTTTGTCCACACTAGGGTGTTATTCCATTGAAAAAGTGTTTATATCGGAAATAGACTAGACATCTTTAATCACTAGCATCTCCACTGATTGTACTCTATTAACCATATCTGTTTTTAATGCAGTAAAGAAGTACAAAAGCTGTGTAGACAAGCCAAGGAAGGCAGGCAGGGCAACACTATTTCGTTGTAGTAGCTGCCAGTTGTTTTCCTATTAAATATATTTCTGAGGGAGGGGGTCTGAGACTTGTGATGTTGAACAAGGTCAACATGCTTCTGGCACTGGATTAAAATGATCACAGGGAAAGAATTTCTATTGGTACAAAAAACTGAACTTCTATAGAAAGCCTCTTATTGTGCAGTCTAATAGTAAAGGAACTCTTCACTATTTAAATATATTAAAATATACTGATCCTTTTTTCCCCTTAATGTAGCTCAGTCTCAACTTTCGTCTCAATACTTTTTATGAACACTTGTCACTAAATGAAGTTTTTCATTCTTTCTTTTTGGATCACTAAACTTGATTAATAGAAGGGAAATGTATCATTACTAAACCATTTTTTGAGAAAATTTTAAATTTGTACAGTGTGTAAGATACAAAAAGAGCTAGAGGTTTCTGGAGCTTGCAATCTCAGCACCTATGGCAAGAAGTTATCTACAGTAAAATCTCTATTATCTGGCATGAGTGGGGAATAGGGGGTGCCGGTTATTTAAAAATTCTGGTTATCTGAGAGGAAGATACTCAAGGAAGACAGTGCCATATTTGTAGTGCAAATTCTAAAAGAACTGTGTGTCACACCACTGAAATTCTGGTTAATTAAGTATTCTGGTTAGTTAAATGCTGGATAACAGAAATTTTACTGCATTGTGTGTTTGTTGGGAGTTCTTTTTATTTTCGCTGTTCACTTCGAAGGAGCAAACTAGTGGCAGTACAACATGCTTCCATTTGTTATCATAGATGTGGAAATAACATTTCTAGTAAGAAAGCCATGTATGCTTGTATGCAATGGCAATTGGGAGGCTGGAGAACCAATAGCCACATGTCATACCAACCTGTCTTGTTTCAGTGTTTTTCCTCCCTCTGGCCTAGTTAGATTGCAAATTCTTTGGAGCAGGAGACTAACATTTTGTTCTGTTTATACACAAAGAGACTTGGTCCATAACTGGGTTTCCTAGGTGCTACCTTTATAAAAAAAATAATCCGGGGTACAATAATTCTGTGGCATAATTCCTCTTAAAGGAGCCATTTTTTAATATTATAGAATCATAGAAAATTAGGGTTGGAACGGACCTCAGGAGGCTATATAGTCCAACCCCCTGCACAAAGCAGGACCATCTCCAAGTAGATCACCCCAGCTGGGGCTTTGTCTAGCTGGGTCTTAAAAACCTCCAAGGATAGAGATTCTACAACTTGTCTGGTAACCTGTTCCAGTGCTTTACTCCCCTCCTAGTGACAGAGTTTTTCCTAATATCTAACCTAACCTTCCCTTGCTGCAACTTGAGCCCATTGCTCCTTGTTCTGTCATCTGCCACTACTGAGAACAGTCTAGCTCCATCCTCTTTGGAACCCCCTTCAGGTAGTTGAAGGCAGTGTATGAGCCTACGTTATGGTAAAAAGAATATTTTAGTAAAAAGTGTTAAAGAATGTTTAAAACCATTTTAGGCTTATCTTAACTGCTGGTTAACCAAGTAAAATCTTTTAGATGGAATTAGATTTGATATGTGACTCACTTCACTTTGTTTATTTAAACATCACATTTTTTCCTCTGGAAAGGATAAGTATCTACTGCTTAAATTGGTTATCTCTGCTGAGGCAATAAAGCACCAGTGTAGGAATTTAACAAGTAATATTTTCAATAGCTAATCTTGGGACAATTAAATGAGAAATAGTAAAGAATGTTTTTGCAGTTACATTTTAAACTACAGATTGTAGAATCTACCTCAAGTAAAACCCAGTTGTCTGGGCGATTTTTTGTGTGTTCCTTCTAGAGTTGCTGCTTTATGTTAGTATTAATTCTTGAAGCACAGGCAGCCCTTGACTTACAACATTTCGAGTTACAGCGTTTTGCATTTACAACGTTTATAAATTGACACCCTGTTTCAACTTTCTGATGTCAGTTTCGACTTTACAGTGCTTGATCTGATGTGACAACACCAGTGAACAAGTTTGCTGAGTCACTCATCTCCCTGGAGAACATCTGTCCAAACTTCCTTGGACACTTTCTTAAAGAAAGCAGACAAGACTTCAGAAAAACCTGTAGCAAAGACTCCAGCCAAGAACCCTTCAAAAAGTTCAGCAAAGTCACATCAACAAAGTCCTTCCAAATCAATGTGATTGCTATTTACAATATAAATACATTAATGTAGCTCTATTACTCATCTATAATTGATCAAGTACAACATTCTGGAGTATGTCTGGTGAAAATAGGGTATCAGGCCTTGACTCAGGAACCAATCCCCCATTTATAACATTGTTTCTTATGAGAAAATTGGTTCCAAGTTATGTTTCGACTTAAGACACGGTTTTCAGGAACCAATTGTGTCGTAACTCCGAGGACTGCTTGTATATTATTATAATATGCACATTATCTTTGAAGGGAAAAAAAGATTAAATAGAACTTTTTCACAGCAGTTTTTTTCCCCCACAATTCCAACGTGACTGAACCACTTGAACCATCTAATCCTATTAGGTCAAACTCTGCAATGTGTATTTTAATTTGCTGTTGTTAGATACTGACTGGTGTACTGATTGCGCTACTAGTGGCAGTTTTCTGTAAACAGTTGAAGGTGGGGAAAGGTAAATTCATTCTAATAGTATTGCCATGAGGGGAATACAATGGTCATGCTTAGCTTCTTGGCTCTCAGATATGCTACTCATCCTGGTAGTATTTCACCTTGTAGTTGGAAGACTTCAAAATAGAATAGACTTACAAGTACAGTTACTTCACCAGTAGGGAGGTGCCTCAGTGTTTCAGTAACAGTCAAAAATAGACTCTAGATCATCTGTGCGTCTTGTGCCTTAGTCACAAGGCCATCCTTTCCATTATTTCCAGTTATCTGAGCACATTTTCCTAGTTACCCAGTCATATGGCATCCTCTTCTGTACTGCTATTCCATGAAATTTACTGTTCTAAATGTCTAAAATTTCAATGTACTGATAATTTGGGTTTAAAATGTGGGTTTGAATTCATACTGCTGACTTATGACTTAGTTAGTTTGGTTATCTGAACTAAGGACCAGAGTTATGATTTTTGATCTATGGTGCAGATATCCAGAGACAATATAATATATATTTGAAAGAAAATGTGATGAGCAATACAGTATTTCTTTATCTGCCTTTTCCCATCCTCAGTGTGTGACTTTACTAGACTGGCAGGTAATGGAAGGAAAAATAATGACTTGCAGCACACACATAAAGATGAAACCTTACAGATGGCTACTCTGTACATTTCTGCTTTTTATTTAGTAGTCTAGTTTCAAAATATAACTCTAAAATAATTACAGAACTTCATACATACACACGATTGCTTAGAAATGCCATGTGTGACTTTCTGAAGTTACCGTGCATTTACTGTAAACTGTGGTAACCCTCACTTGCATTCAGCAGTAACTACATGAATGAATTGCAACACAACGGAGGGTGTTAAAAATGAATTTGTGGGTTGTGTTAATTTTTAATAAAGGCTTCATTTCAGCCTCTTCATTTTGTTCTTTTAGCATGAACTAGAAAGAGAGAAATATACCTCATTAGCAAATATACATTTAATTTTGAATAATCTAAGTGTAGACCTCAAGATATAGTCCTTGATTTATTGTTGTATAGTCTGTATGTAAAAATTATTCCGGAGACTCGTGTATCTAAACTTTTGCTACGTGCGTGCTTCACTACTATTTTAAAAGAAAAAAAATCTCTATGAAATATTTGAGGGCCCCAAGCTCTATGACGAGAAGAAAACCTTTAAGGCTCTGTTATGCTATGGAAAGGAGAGCATGAAGAGGGAACTGAAGGTGGATGCATCATTGCTGTAATTTAGACAGGCAGGTATGTAGTAGATGCATTATGTATTTGTCTTTCTGAAACTGCTTAATTTTTCAGAGAAATGATGTTTGTGTCCTTATAAACCATTAGATATATTTATAAACAATAGTTATACCATGTTTACTCAAATCTAAGACACGTTTCCCCCCCCCCCCCCCAGCCAGCATGGGGGGGGGGGGGGGCCCCCCCTCCCCCCCCCCCCCCCCCCAGTCAGCATGGGGGAGGGGAGGAGCCAGAATCGGGATATTTTTTTAAGTCGCAAAGATATTCATTCTTCTTGCACTGAGCCAGATGAATGGTTTTATTGGGTTTTCTTCCCAACTCATTGCAACTTAAAAACCACTGGATTAATAAAAAAGGTGGAAGTGGAGCAAATCCCAAGGCAAAAATTGGAAGCATGAAAATGCTGATGAATGATTGAATTGGGCCTACTTATTAAAAGGAAACTAAATAGCAATGCCTACATTTAAGGCTTTCTGTAGGCTGTACCTATAACGTTTGATTTTTTTATCCTAAAAACTGTTTTAAAGGTCAGAAAAAAATTCTTCACTTTGTAATATCTGGTTGGAAAAATCAATAGATTATTTGATTGTTTTATTCAGTTTGTTTACTATATTTAGGGACCCCCTACCCAAGTCAAGGAGGCAGGTGGTCGATTTTGCAGGCAAATTACCGAGCCAGCCTACCATTTTCAGGGGGGCCCCCCCCATGCCTCTGTTTGGCTGAGCAGTCCCAGTGGCCCTGCTCTCACCACTGATTGGCTGAGAGGGCTGTCTGTCAGATGGTACTACCCCTCATTGCTGATTGATGGAGAGGGGTAGGGACTGCATGACAGGCAGCCCTCTCCGCCAATCAGCAGTGAGGGGTAGGGTAGCAGCCCTCTCAGCTGCTGCCCTTTGTGCCCGCAGGCCCCCTCTCCCCTTCCCCCCTGGCAGCCTGCGTGGCCAAGCTACAGCAGCCAGTTGGACAGCTGCCTCCCACTGGGGAGCTAGCATTTTATTTTTAGTAAGTTGTGGGGCTTTCTGCAGGCGTTGCCCAATTTTGTGATTTCTGCAAAACTGCAACATGATTAGGTCCCTAACTGTATTCTAAACATTTATTAGGTAGGCTGTTGTTGACTATCCCTGTGGCAGAGGCTTTTAAATTGCTGGATAAATATGATGCAGGATAAGCAAAATAAACTTTAATAATACTTTCAGACAATCTGTGTTTTAAGTAGAAGGCACTTTTTGCAAAGTAAGAACAAATATCTAGTGATGTATCTCCATTATTATCATTCTGAAGTAGGTGCATTTTCCTTTAAGATGTCATTTTTTCCTAAAACCTGCACTTTAAAACAGTTTCAGGTGTTCTTGTTCTTTCTAGTTAATGTAGTGACATTAGAAGAAAGTTAAGTATTGCATTTATTTCACAAAATAACTGATACCATGTATCTTAACTATTACATCCCTGTTGTGCAGATGGGAAATGCATAAAATCTATTGAATCATTGCATCTATAAAACATCTTGTATAACCTAAAGGTTTCTGTAACATTAAACACTGTATTTACCCAAATACAAGATGACCCTGAATTTAATATGACCCCCCAATAATTAGATTCTATACATAGAAAATGTATATATTTATTATAATTTTCTGCATGTGGACTCTAATGATTGGAAGGCAATCTTAAATTTATCTCCCCCCCTGCCCCCCACCACCACTGCAGGAGAGGAGAAATGATGAGGGGTACAGTAATGGGGCAGGCAATGGGGGAACAACAGTAGGGGAGGTAGTAGGGTGCCACATGGTAAGGCAGGTAGTGGGGGGCAGTAATGGGGCTGGCAGTGGGGAGTGGTGGGGGACAGGCAGTAGGAAGGCAGGCAGTGGAAGGAGCAGCGGAGGAGACAAGAAAGGGGTAGGTGGTAGGGGTCAGGCCATGTGGAGGTGGGGCAGGCAGTTTGCTTCCTGCTGCCTGTCCCCACAGCCTCAGGCCCCCAATCCCCTTTTCCCATCCCCTCCCTTCCCCTTCCATGCCACTTCTGCCCCCACAACCTTAGGCCCCTGTCCCCTTTTTCCCATCTCCCTCTCCCCCCGCCCTGAATTCTCTACCCCTTGCTTGCCCCTCCACCTCCTCCCCCCCCTTACCTTTGCTCCATGCCAGCAGGTGCCATCCCTGCTGCAACCTGGGGGCACTGAGCACAGCTCCCGTCCACCCTGTAGTAGCTGTGTGGACCTGGCACTGCTGCTACAAGGCTAGGTTTGAGCACATGCTCCATGCTTCAGGCTGCAGCAAGGATGGAGCCTGCACATGCAAAATCAAGGTCAGGAGGAGTTCTGCAGAGGGGAGGGAGGGGGAGAAGCAGCATGGGATGGAGACGGGGCAACATGGGCTTGAGACTGCAGGGGAGGACTGCGGGGTGCAGAGACAACGGGGCAATCAGCAGCTGCAGCTCTGGCTCTGACCGCAACCTCTGGCTCTGACTGCAACCCCAGGCCTGATAGAGCCCCCGTGGTTTAAAGTTTGCTTCCCATTGTCACCCAGGTTTTCCTTTTTTGTTTTGTTTTTCCAATGTTTCCAGCACCTTTTACAGTTTCCTATTTAGGATAAAATATTTCGGGAATGATTTGGGTTTTCTAAATAATTTGTACTAAATTAATTTTTAAATTCTGTTTCAACCTTTTCTTTGTCATTTTCCTCTGTTTTGTTTTTAGATTGTCAGCTTTTCACAATGACAGCTTTTAATAGCATAACAAACTGTGAAAGCCTTTACCGACTTTCTACCAGGGAAATTGGAAGGCATTTTGATGAATTGCTAACTCTCTTCCTACCAATCCAATTGCTTTGGGACAGAACTAGGTGGAAACCAACAGAAGAATGAAAAAAACAGATGTTTGGCCCTTTAACACGGAAGGAAGGATTCCAGACATCTAGCCTGAGAAAGGGGAAGTCCTATGCTAGACCGTGAAAAGAGCCATCTTCCCTGGAAACAGCAACTAAGTAAGGTCCTGAGAAAGAAACCTTTCAGTGCTTTGGAACAGTTGCCAGTGCAGTGTGTTGGTCTACCAGAAAGAGATTGTACTAGCATTTCAGGGTTTGCAAGCTTTATTTTACCCCTGACAATACTTAACATCCACCTATACACTCTTTTTAACATGGGCATGATCTTACCTGCCCCAGGGACTCGAGGTCCCCAGCTGCTGCTGCTATTACAGCATGGTCTGCCAGCCCCCAGTTCTTGCCACTACAGCTATAGTAATGGCACAAACACCGTGAGGAGGATGTGAGAATGCCATTCTGGTGCCCCTTCTCATGTGGCATCTGGAGCTGGACCCCGCCTGACCTCCCCCCATCAAGTATAAGCCTGGACCCCATGCTACTTTTTTTTTTTTCCTGATTCTGAAAACTCCTCTGCAGTTGATGAAGAGAAGGTAACAAGATGATTTCATTCTCTATGACTGTCCTGAGCAACTAAAAAAATGCAAACCTAAGGTTCTGCTACACACTAATGTATGTGTCCATTCCCATCCCTGCTCTTCATGTCTCCTTTATTCCATTTTCCTTTCTATTTAATAGCCCAGCACAGCCACTCAGGACAAATTTAATGTTGCTGTATTTGTATTGTGGACTTTCAGCAACTAAAGGGCAAGAATTGCAACCATAGTTGTATTTTCTTTATTTTTCCACCCCTCCTCCACTTCCCATGGTGTTTGGTGTGGTTAAAATGCAAGGTCAGATTCAGACAAAACCAGAGAATTACTGCAAAAATACCTGGGTCTTCTAACAAAGCACATTATAAAGAATATAGAGAATTTGTTGAGCAGTGTGAGGATTATTTTTTAAATATATGTGGCAAGAGAAGAATCATTATAACATAAAACAAGGGCTTTTAAATTTAAAGTGATTTTTGGGTGGGGGAGGCAGGTGGATAAATTATTTCATATATTGAAAACCAAAGATAGTAACTTTCTGGCAGTTGACTTAAACCTGAATTTAGTGTCAGAGAGGATGTTCTTGCCTGGCTAAGGAAAAGGACTCCCAGGCTAGAAGCAAATGTCTTCAATGATGAACAATCAGTTGTGCCACCATATGTTGCAGCACACGTAGCGGCACAACTGCTCTGGGGATGTCTATAGACTGAAATCCTTGTGCAAGGGATTTCTCCCCCTGCACATCTGCAAGCATGGAGGGGAGGGGATTTGCACTCCCTGCTTTGTGTTTGCAAGCACATGGGGGAAATCCCTCTGCAAAGTCTGGCTGAGTGGGGGAGAGCAGGGTTTTTCCCCACCCAACCAAACCCATGCATCTGGCTGAGGAGGAAGTATTTTTCCCCACTGGCCAGACCTGAGAAGTATCACAGAGGTAATAAACGTCCACTGCAATAAAGCAGTAGAGTGTATGACCTCCTTTTGTTGCATCACTGCTTTTCCTTTCATGTGGTTCAACAAAAAGTACTGACATGTATTTGGTCATTGCTACAACACTTTAAAGCAGCACCCATGGGACATCAGGTGATGATCTCTTTCACCCCCAGATACCTGGGTTCATTTCAGTAGTATGCCATGGATTTCTCATGTGACTTTAGATAAATTAATATCTTTCTGTACTTCAATTCCCTTACCTGTAAAAATGGAGATAGCACGAGTTGTTTTTTCCATTTTGTTCTATCCTGTCTTGTCTAGATTTTAAGATGGCTAGGACTGGAGTTCTCTCAAATGTTTGTACAGCACCTTGCATAATAGCATTTCCAGTAGTTACTGCACGATAAATACTTTTGTATTTTGGCAGTACAAAAGCCACAGGATAACTTACCATTTATTCTAGAAGTCAGCTTGGAATTCTTAGTGCAGGCACCATTGCTATGAGGAAAAAAAAGTTAATATTTAGTGAACTGTAGATTTGGCAGAAGGGAGAGTATTGCCTGATGCCATAATCTTTTAATAAAGGCAGTATATCCTTTTACCTTTTCCTGCATAGCATGATACTTTGAGATGCTCATCTTACCAATGAGTAGGGACCTACTTCACAGTGCTAGGTGGGAATTGGTGCCCAGCCCACCTGGTTCCTGTTTTCTGGAAACCAACAGAGTTAAGATGATGCAAATGAAAACTTCTGAGACGCAGAAAAGCACATGCTGTCTCCACAACACAAAGCTACACCCTGATCTAAGCAATAGCTATTGAGAGTGGTTTGGAATAGATGGTACAAAAGTCAACGTACTCTTTTGCACTGTGGAGTCTTCAATTCAGGCTGGAGGCCTTTCTGGAAGGCATGCTTCAGTCTAGCACAAATTACTAGATTTAATAGAAATTCTGTGGACTTTGTTATACAGGAGTTTAAACCTGGATGGATCTAATGATCCTTTCTCACCTTGAAAGCCAATAACCTATGTATAGAGAGGGAGCATGTAGAAAGTATGGTAGATGTTACATGCTTTCTGATTAACCAAAGTAGATATATAGAGCAAACCGTTGTGAGCCCAAGCTCACTTCATTAGATGCGTCATTGTGTTCAAAGGAATTGCATTCCATGCAGCACCTCCAGCTATGTTAGGTGTAGTTAAGATCCCAGAAAATAGGGCTGGAAGGAACCTCAGGCGTGTCTAATCCAACCTTCTCCCACATTCAAGTCAGGACATAAATATTTGTCTAACCCAGTGTTTCTCAACCTTTTTTGTATCTGGACCCATTTCCACACCCCCCTGGCCCTGCCAGTGCCTGACCCAGAGTCACTGGTCACTGCCCCCTTCTCCTCCTGGGTCATGCTGAGGCCCCTCACTCCCAATCTGTAGCCCCCTGC
>NW_005843383.1:12552-31759 GCF_000455745.1 Alligator sinensis | reverse complement strand
TGCCCCTATCTCCCAGCAGAGAAAGGTCTGGCATGGGCTGGAGGGAGGGAGGAGGGAAGGCCTGTAGCACATCTGCCCTGAGCTGGGGCTCCTGTGCTGCACCAAACAGCCTAGACACCGTCCCTTCCACCACCCCCCACCCCCCAAGCAGTGTCTTCCATCTGCCCCACCACCTCTCAGCTTCAAGAAGGCCTGCTACCTCATCAATGTTGTGAATTGCTGCTTGTCATCTCAGACCTGCAAAGACATGACCCCACCAGAAGTGGCAGACTGCCGTCTTCCAGAAATACCAGTCTACATATGGGGAGTTACGGTGAATGACAGCTGCCCGGATTATAGTTCTGGGTAAGAACAGCCAAGAGCTCCTGCTTAATGCCCTCTATCCTGACCAGCTCCATGTTTTGTGGCAGTTGCAATGTGCACATAAATGACCACACCAGTCTAAAGGTGCTGGATCCATCACTTGGCACTGCTTATACCCCAAAGCGGCATGACCTGGAAGTGTCTCTGTTGACTCTGTAGCTGGGCTATTAATCCTTCTGCAAATGGGCCAAGGAAGGCCAGACAGTTTCTTCCACAGTATACTATAGACCAGTTCCCAAGTGGCTGACGCTAGTGTACTATAGAGAGCCTCTGAAATGTGAGTGTTAAATCTGTAACTGTAGAGCGAACATTGAAACAGCTATGCAGGTTGGGTCATTTGTGACTGCAAGATGGACACTTGGATCCAAACATAGCAAGCACGGATTCAAATGTGTGAGAGCCTGAAGCCATTGAAGGCTTACCAGAGGAGTTTACTGGTTCATGTGGATGACCTCTTCCTTCA
Source organism: Alligator sinensis (assembly GCF_000455745.1). Classification (NCBI taxonomy): domain Eukaryota; kingdom Metazoa; phylum Chordata; order Crocodylia; family Alligatoridae; genus Alligator; species Alligator sinensis. The sequence goes on along the minus strand of NW_005843383.1, from coordinate 30,933 downwards.
GTAGTTCCTTACAGGGTTCAGCTGACAATTTCTGTAGCAAACCAAAGAAGCTGCAGAATGCTACCAATGCCTGGATAAGCCCCCAAGAAAAACTCTCCTCACCAGAGTTATCAGAAGCAAAAGATTTTGCTTCAGATGACTGCATCGTTCTCTGCTCTTTAAATAGCTTGATGTTCTTTAGTGACACTTTACAGACTATTTGGTTTGGGTTTTTTATTATGAATGTCTGTATTAATATTTCTCATAGATTCATAAAAGCAGGGTCGGAAGGGACCTTGTAGGTCATCAAGTCCAACCCCCTGCCCTGGACAGGAGAGAAAACCAGGCTCAAATGACCCCAGCCAGGTAGACGTCAAGCCTCCTCTTAAAGACCCCCAGGGTAGGAGCCATCACCACTGCCCTTGGAAGTTGGTTCCAGATCCTAGCCTCTCTGACTGTGAAGTAGTGCCTCCTGATGTCTAGTCTAAATCTACTGTCCAACAACTTGTGGCCATTATTCCTTGTTACCCTGGGGGGCGCTAGGGGGAACAGGGTCTCTCCCAAACCCTGCTGGTCCCCCCTGCTGAGTTTACAGACAGCCACCAGGTCCCCTCTCAGCCTTCTCTTGTGAAGGCTGAACAGGTTCAGGTCCCATACCCTCTCTTCATAGGGCCTGTCCTGCTGTCCCTGGATCATGTGGGTGGCCCTCCTCTGGACCCTCTCCATGTTGTCCACATCCCTCCTGAAGTGCGGCACCCAGAACTGGACACAGTACTCCAGCTGCGGCCTGACCAGTGTCGCATAGAGGGGGAGGATCACCTCCTTGGCCCTGCTTGTGATGCATGTGGATGCATGACAAGGTACGGTTAAGCCGTACTGACCATGACCTCGCATTGTCAGCCCATGTTCATCTTGGAGTCAATAATGACTCCAAGATCTCTTTCTGCCTCCGTGCTCTTGAGAAGGGAGTTTCCCAGCTTATAAGTGTGCTGCTGGTTCCTACCGCCCAGGTGCAGCACCCTGCACTTGTCAGTATTGAAACCCATCCTCTTTTCTTTAGCCCACCCTGTAACCTGTCCATGTCCTGCTGTAATCTGTCCTTCCCCTACTTGTGTGCCCACCTCACCCCAAATCTTAGTATCAAATCTTCTCCTTTAATAAGTCCAAGTACCTTAACCTATGAGAGACTTGAAAGCAAAACGGAAATAATTATTTAAATTTACTAAGCCTTTGTCACTTAGGCATGGCCATACAGAACACTTAGTTTAAATGCAGTTTAAACCAGAAGCAGGCAGATATACAAGCCTGTTAAACTGGTTTAAATCGGCCTGGAATGGTTCAAGAAGTACCTGGAAAATCAAGTACTATTTTGAACCAGTTTATTGTGAACCGATTCTATGTTATGTGGGGATACCAAGTGGTCTGTTACATGGGTCTGATTTGCCCTCCAGGCATCCACACTTCATTTCTTCTAGCATCCCCGCAATGTATATTGCTGCAACTAGGCACCTCTGTACAGAGACAGGGCTATATTCCCCCACCACCTTTTTCTTTCCTTTTGTTGGTGCCTTTTGACAATGAGCCGATATAAGGACATTAAGAACTGCCAGTGACTGAATCAGACCAGAGATCCATATTGCTCGGCACCCTGTGTGTCACAGTGGCTGACAATGGATGCTGAACGGGAGAGTTTTAACCAGGGTTTTTCCTTTGTTCCTCTCTTACTTGCAGCCTCCAGCATTTAAAGTCCAGGAAGCTCTGATTCAGAGGCTGTACCCCAACTCCCAGGTTCAATACCTACTTTGTCCCTTTCCTCCAAGAATTTGTCCAGCCTGGTTCAACCGTCAGCTTCCACAACACCTTGTGGCAATGAGTCCATGCTAATTAGACACTGCGTGAAAAGGGACTTCCTTTTGTTCGTTTTAAACTTACTGGTTTCATTTTATGGCCCCCAGTTCTTGTACTGTGAGAGACAATAAATAACAAATCCTTATTTACTTTTTCTTCCCCATTTAGTATTTTGTAAGCCCTTATGTCTCCCTTATCATGTTCAGAAGAAAAGAGAAAGCAAAACAGTGAAAATATCCCCAGCCACAGGTCACCCACCTGATAAGGCCCCCAAAGCCTGCATGGAAACACTCCCCCACCACTCACCCATTACAAGACATACTGGTCTGGATGCTCTCTCCCAATCCCTGGGGTTGGAGCCACAGCACATCACAATGTTGTGAACCAGTTCCAAAGCAGTGACATTTGGGAATGGTTCATATGGGTCTGCACCCTATCTCAAGCTGTTCACATAGCATAGAGCATGAGCATTTTTATACCTTGGAAAATTACTGGGTGGATGATAAATGTATTAGAGATACCAAAGATTTGTTCATTGACTGTGATGAAGTATATATAATAAATAAAATCTTGATATAATCATTGGTCCTTAATAATGCTTACAGCGGTTGCTTGCAAGATGGTGCTTATGTGTTTGGTACGTGCATGTCTGGACTTGGTCTGGCCTTTAGATTCTGTCTCAGTGGTCTAAAGAGGGGATGGTAGGTCTTGGGTAGCCTCCAGACTACCACATTCTTGCCTAGGCATACATGTTGAAGGTCTTGGTGTGATGATTGCAGGACTCTGTACAAGCAGATTCATTAGGCACTGGACTACACCTCTTATGTGTACATCATGATCCAAAGGATCAATGGTTGCCTATTAGAACATTTGTTGCATCTACATTTGGTTGTGTGGGGGCCAAGGGGGAATCGAGGATCAGGAGTCCTCGGGAACGCTAGCTGGGGTTGCGGCTGCGATCCTGTGACGGGAAGATGGGTACTCTCTATCACCGGAGTGGAATTAGGCACAAACGAGACATGTATCAATTGGAAAACAGAGGTAGCTTTACTTACACTGTAGAGTCGTATACAGTGCAGGCAATCGTAGTTGCAACAATTCTATTCTCTAATTGGTAATCGAGGAGCTCTTGTAGACCAGGTAGCTCGGGTCTAACTCGGGCATGCAACACGGAGGGTACGTTGCAAGGCTTCGCCGACGGGGAGTCATTGGCAGGTAATCAAGCTGCCGGAGTTCCACTCCAGGGGGAATCGTGGAGTTCTCCAACTAGGGCGGAAACACCCCTAACCTTTTATACGGCTAGCGAGCCAATTGCCAGCCACCACATGGGAATAATTTAACATCAGCCAATCACATTATGCAAATCTGCATTTCCTCGGCGGGAACTCTATCCACGCCGGAACTCTTCACCATGCCGAGACTTCCCCTGCCTTACCGTGCCTTGTGCTAGAAAGTTCCACTGTGTCGAGGCACTGATTCAAATCAGCTCTGACAAGTTGTTGAAACATGGATTACATGCATAGGTGGCTCCAGGTGAAGTAATAAACCTGTTGCGTGGTTAGAAACATCAAGTGTTCTGCTCTGAGACGAGTCAAAAAGTAGAGCTAGTAAGATCCCCGCACAAAAGTCAGTAAACTGGTGTTTCCTGGACTCAGTAGAAAGGGATACTCTAATTAAATCCCATCCCAGTATTGGCCACAATGTTTATTCAATTGGAAAATCTGGTTTCAGTTTTAAATATCTAACAGTAACAGGTAACTGAGCAAATGTATAATTTTGATCCCCATTTATTCTTAAACTTGCCTTGAGCTAAGAATATCCTAATTTGGAGTAACCCTGAATAACTTCTTCAATATTACTTTTTCAGTGGAATAGCCTACTAGTCAAGATAAATCATGAGCAACTGTGATCAGATTGGAGAGGATCACCGGCAAAGTTTTAGCCCCAGTTATGCTTTTAAAAGTACAAAATTATTTGGTGTTTTTCCTTAAAAGTGCTGTATATCAGGACCATCAAAGGCTGTTAAACAATTCCAAACTTGGATTGCTAACACAAGCCTGTAACCCCATGAGGCACAGCAAATTTCAAGGCAATATAGCTCATTCTGTGAATGTTTACAACCTTACAGTGGTAAACGGCTAAACAGAAGACTAGACGCTAGCTGACTGATAGCAGTGCTGGTGTTCTGTATTAACAGGCATGTTTCAGCTTTATGTTCTGACACAAAAATTAGCCCCTGGCAGTCTCATTTAAGGTGACCCTAATTGATCTGGGACAAAAAGAGAGAGTCGCATCCCTTCCTACACATAGCTTTTCCAAGCTGAGTGCTGCTCAGTGCCCAGGGAGAATACTCAGCCTGACAGCTTGCCCCTGGAGTGACTGACAATTAGCTTGAATAAGCCATGGTTAATCATAGGCAATGCTGTCCTGGGGAAAAAAACCTTAGCACATCATGCTTCACAGGTAGTTGAAGTGGGACAATGGCCTGGTAGTCTGTAGGATCTGGGAACTGTCTCTAGTGGGTTATGGAATAGAGAAAATCCCACACAATTTACTGATTCGTTTTGATGCGCTGGCTGGGGGAGTAGTTAGCTGATTGCACGATTTCACAATGATTACACACTTAATTTATACAACACAATTTTATTTTAAAACTCTTTGCTACGTATATAACACTGCTTAGCTTTAAGAAACACCACAAACATTAAAAACACAATAATTACATATATCAGAAACAATGCTCCGAATGCACTTCCTTCCCAAACAATGCTATAAGAATTAGTGTTACAAAAACAACTACAATTACAACTAAAAGTTAAATTTGAATCAATACTGTTATTTTTCATAATATACTTACAATCCTAGAATTCCGAGAAGCCAAATACCAAAATATGGTTTCATTCCTCAGTAGTACGATTTAATGGGTTGGCCTCAGTAGTACGGTTCAATGGGTTGGCCTCAGTAGTACGGTTCAATAGGCTGGCCTCAGCAATACGATTCAATGAGCTGGGCTCACCAGTGATAGGACTACGTCCCCTTCCTTCAGTCCCTTTCGGGCGCTCCGCGGCTTCAGCGTGAACTAAGAGATTCGTGTTCACGGAGAGGCTTGATTAGGCGATCAATCTAATCAGAACTTATACTTGCGATTCTTCCTTCGTTGTTCTGCAAGTGAAGTCACCTCCAAATTGGGACAGTAAGTTACAGGTTTTTATTGAGTGAGCTGCCGTCATCGGGCTCCTCCTACTCAATTCATCATAACTCCCAAATTTGGGCTCGGATCTTACTCAACAGAAATTACCTTTGTTGAGCATTTTTAAATTATTCTTGGGGAGACTTCTTCCATATCACTGTAAATACTCTTTTCTTTTTACCAGTCTGGTTAAAAGGCCCCAGGCTTTGATTTCTCGGAATTTAGGACATTTACTTTCTTTGTAAAAAACTTCTAAAGGTACAATTTAGATTAAGGTTTTAGGCGAAGTCAGGACATTTCGCACGTAGCTCCAAAACAATGAGCTAGATAAGGAGATAGATCCTATCTTCTTCCTGAAACTGGCTAATGGGCAATCTTTACAAACATTCAAACTATTTCATTCAATATGACAGGAACAAGAAGTTTTCTCCCTGGTTTGCTGAGAAAGCAAAGGATCCATTTGCTAGGCATTTATCCTTCTCTGGTGTAGCTTTCATAGGAGTACCCTGCAGGGTGTGTTGCCACCAGCTGAGATGAAGTTTGAGCAGGTTCCTAGGTGGGAGTCTCTTATCACTGCCAATCCTTCCAGCTAAGAGCAGGCCTGAAAGGCCCCAAAACAGCCTTCCATATACTATTTGGGCAGTTTTGTTTCCAGCGAGGGTGTGGACACATACGTTTGGAGCTCTTTCAAAAGGGGAATGAATGGTTTCAGAGGGCAGGCACTGTTTTCTGTTCTGTTCTGAGTGAACGTGCTGAGAGCAGTTCAGATGTAACAAAAGCCCCCCAACTTGAACACAGCTTCATCCAGGTTGAAAGGTGGTTGTGCTATATTTGAATTGTTTTCAGCTCATTAACACACAATAATTAAAGCATAACAGTGGCTGCTCTTTGGAAACATTCCTTTGGAAAGGGTGCCAAATGTACGTGTCCACACCCTCAGATTTAGCATTCAAGGCAGTTCTTCAGAACAGCAAATCTTGGTGAACTACAAAATCAGCACCATGTGGTGGATCTGAGTAGGTTTGGTTTTGTTTTATTTTATTTATTGAAGCCTTATCTGTATGCACCTCATGCAAATCAGGCTTGAAGACATTTCCACTTTCCAGACATTTCTGATACATTTTCTTCATTTCATCTGTATTTGCCCTGTAGAATTTAAATACACAATTGGATTTTGGATTTTAAACTTCACTGCAGAACAACAAGGACGTTTTTTTACCTCCCTGCCTGCCATCTGACACCTCCAACAAGTTGAGTGCTCCAATTCCACTGAATTTCCATGTATAGCAGAATTAGTATAAGTGTAGGAGAGTGTGTGCTTTTCTGCTTGAAATAACATTTTAAGAAGCTTCTGTATTTCTTTGAATTCCTGCCTAACAGACCTCCTATGGGGGGGGTGCAGAACTTTGCATTTCTCATTCTGATGATGTTTTGGGTAATAGTTATGATTGTTTGCCAGGAGCTCTGTATTTTTTGGCAATAGCACATCGTATCTTTTAAGTTAGCTTCTCTGTTGCAGTTTCCCTCACACTGCATGTGGAGCAGTCATTGAATGGACCACAGCTTTGCAGGGCTATAATAGATTCTGTGCATAAACATACTGAGTTTCCTTTAAATTGCAGGATGTAGTTTGCTTTCTGCAGTACATCTTAGCATCCCACATATCCTTTTTGATGGAAAAAACTTGCTCCCAGTTTTCATCATGTCTTGTTTTGTTAATTTTATCTGGTCTGTGTTAGCTTTCTACTGGCCCTGTCCATATGTAACCCTTCTGATTGAAAATCTAGGAATAGCATTGTCTTTCATTCCATGTGTTATCTATCTTTCTCCCATTTCCCCCCCGCACCAAACCCTGTGACACAAACATACATATAGCTGGAAATAACATTTTAAAAGGCACTAATGGAATCCATGCCTGTTTCTGACACTGTTCTATGTAATAACAACTGGATTTTCAAACAACCAAATTTTATGCCACTGCTACTGTGCCATTTATCAATTATTCAAGCCCTCGGGAGCATAGGTGTTATGTTCAGTGGACTAATTCTGTGCACATTAGCATGTCACACAAAAAGTGTGCTAATGTACTAATGCACAGTAGATTAGTCCAAATGAGCATTGAACATCACACAAAAAGTACTCATCTGCACCAATGGGCAGTAGTGCTAATTACAGCACATTAAGTTACTACCATTTATTACGGGTACTAAACTTAATAAGCAGTAATTATGGTACGTTAATGAACATGTAGACATGCCCAGCAAGCAGGCTGTCATTGGAGGCTGTTTGCTTTGCTATGTGTTATACATAAAGACCGCCTCATTTCTGGCTGAATCACTGCTATAAGATACTGGGCGTGTCTACACAAGACACTTGCTTTGCAGTAGACTAATTAGCTACACAGTAAATGTCGTGGCATCTACACGTGCACCCTATTAGGCTGGAGTAAACTAATTTATTCTGCAGCAGGATAGTACTTGTAAATACAAGTGCTTTCCTGCTTCAGAGTATACTCCTCAGCCGCGCACCTGTAGACCCTACACCGGCCGGGTGCTTGCCACCCAGCCATGAACTAAAGCACCCTCATTCCTGCCAGCCCCTCTGCAGCTAGCCCCTCTGATGCATACCCGGAAGCAATAATAGGCACATGTAGACGTGCCCACCGACTTCACTCAGTATCTTACAGCAGGGAGTTCCAGGGGCTAAATTTCCATAGGGACTGAGGCCAATTTAAACTCAGGTTTGCTTAGAGATGGCCTTCTTTAGTCATTTGACTTCTCAGAAAAGGCTACTGCCCAAGTCTAGATTTGAAGGGGAAGGAGGTGGAATCAGTCTTCAGCCATGCCAGGTCTCTGTCAGGCAGGAGAGATCAGCTTCAAGACTAATGCTGCAATTGGGCAGTCAGCATATTGTTAAAAAAAGGAGATATTCTCAGTAACAGTGCAGGAGATGTTCACTGTCCAGGACTTGGTAATGGATCAGGCATGAAACAGAATGAGCTGAACATGGGATGCATGGGAAGCTGCTAATGTGTCAGCCTGAATCAGGAAGGAGTTGTCACCCCAAGGTGGACACAAGTAGTGGACAGATAATAGCTGAGATATGGAGAAATTAAATTATGGCATTTCCCAATCATGGGGGGGGGGGAGACAAGGGCAAAAGGAGTGGGGTGCCATGGCTGTGAACAGCCAGACCTAGAATGCCCTCCGTTTGCGGGTGGGAAGGATTTCTATTTGAAATAAGAAGCTTATTGTTCAGAGTTTGCATGTTATATGTTACTGTAGCTGTACATTAGCACCACAAGAATGCGCTGGGTCAGACCACTGCGCCATCTAAGTCAATACCCTGTTTCTCAACATGGCAGAGGGTGATGCTAACGGAAACAGTATTTATGCAGGGCGTATGCAAACTGAGCTGTCTCCTGTTCTTCCCTTACCACTTCCAGCATTCAGAGACCCAGGGGGCACATCTACATGTGCTATTAGCACAGAGCAATAAACTCTGGTTCATATCACATTGGAGTTTATTGATCCTGGGTGTTGCATCTTCATGTGCCCCTGAAACCACAGCACATTAAGCCAGATCACAACAGCCTCAGCTGGCAGGGGACCCAGGGCTTCTCCAACCCAGCTCAGCGTGCTGCGCAGGGGCTGGCTGGGGCACAAGGAACGTTTGTACACTTGACGTTGGGTGCTCCAGTTCAGGGAGCCTCTGCACTGTGGCTCAGCCTTGTGCCCCAGCCAACCCCATGACCATCTACATGTGTGTTGCTGTGCACTAAAAAACACAGCTGCAGGATAGTACTTGTATTTACAACCATGCAGCGAAGTTAATTAGGTTCCTGTGGTCTAATAGGGCTGCACATGTAGACATTGAGACTTTACTAGAGCTAATTAGGCAGCTCCAAAGTAAATGTTTCATGTAGATGCACCCAGGGAGTCCTAATTTGAAGGCTGCACCTCTCAGTATGTTGAATCCCCACTGATAGTCCTATCTTCCGCGAATATGTCGAGTCTCTTTTAGGCCCTGGTTAAATTATCAATCTCCACAACACCCATTTCAGGATCCCTGCCTGCCATGACTTTTGCTTTAAACTACCCTCTCTATTGCTTATTTCTGTCTCATCCGCGCACCAGCTCATAATTTCTGAGAGGACTGGGGAATCAAATCAAAGCAATTCAGCTGCTGCCACACAGAACGCAATGTGTGGGGAGAGAGTCTGTTCAAAAACTTGTCCTAAAGTTGGTTCTGGTTGCAGAGTCAGCAAGTTGGTGTGGCTTGCAAAGGGAGTTTTCCTTTTGCCAGAGGCACAAAAAGCACAGTTTGTTCAGTAGAGTAATTCTGCTTATAGCATATAAAATACACAGCTGACTTACTGTAATGGGCTGATAGCCAAGGAATTTTTAAGCCATAATTATTTTTTTAGTAATAGTAGCCACCCACGTGGCTTTGTAATAACACCAAACTGCACTTATAGAGCACTTTTAATGCAAGAATCTTGGCCTGCCATCATGCCTGTATACTTGCAGTGGCTCTTACAACCATTTCACTAATGGGCAAACCAAGTGAGTGTCCACATTGCAGGATGCAGCAGAGACATACCTCAAGATATAAAGGTGATGACTTGCCCGGAGTCGCATAGTAAATTAGTTGCAGAGTTAGGAATAGAAGAGTGTTTGAAGGTGTTAATGCAAAAGGGGATAGCCATGGAGTAAGTGCAAGTGCATGCTGTGCTTAAGCCATTGTATTTGTGCGAGTGTGCGTGTTATGCACACAGTATCCACTGTAAGGCTGGAACCAGTCTGTTAAAGGTTTTCACCAAGGCTAAATTTTATGTTTTGTTTTATTTGTGAAGATGTTTAATGCTTGTTTGTATTCTCCTAGGAACAGAAGAATTTTTAGGCAGGAAGGAAGCCATATACTCCATCTTGTTCTGTTTAAGCGTTTGTGATAAATTCAAATACTTCCTTCTGAACTTTGTGGTGGATTACACGGAAAGGATGGTTTGAACATAAACATAATCTCTTTGTGTTCTGTAATTACAATTAGTCTTAAGTGTAAATAAAGGGCACAATTATCTAGTTGGTTTATAGGCTTTACTCAGCATTTGCTGGGTGCATCTAGACGAGGTATTTACTGCGGAGCTTATTACTTTGCTCCACAGTAAAGTCTCAGTGTCTACACGTGTGGCCTTATTAGGCCTCAGTAAACTAATAAATACTGCCATAGGATAGTTCAGTAATACCTCGGTTAACAAATCCTATGGGAACGAAGCTCCTTTATAACGAAGTTGGACATTTTTTTGCAAAAAAATTTTTAAAAAAATTTTTGAGGCAAACGTGGATTTCTCATTTTACCAGAGAAACCTGCAGATTTTGCAATTTTGCAATGATCTCCCTGCAGGCTGGCAGGGTGCCAGCCTGCAGGGAGCTGGGAGGGAGCGGGAGAAGGTGGTGAGACATGGCACCACATGCATCTACATGCACATGGCCCCAGGCAGCCTGCAGAGCAGCTCCAGCAGGTACATGGGATGGGGCAGAGGGGGATTGAGGGCCCTGTAGGGAGGGAAGGAGGGAGCTGGGCAAGGCTGGGGACGCTGCCCAACCTGGCAGGGCTTGGGGCCCGGGGCCATAACGCATGGCTGCAGGACCCTAGCGGGGAGCAGGACGGGGCTGAGGGGGAGGGCTGCACTGCCATGTGCACTCCCAGGGCACAGGGGGGACCCGCAGCCCGCAGATCTGTATGTGGGGAGGCGCAGGCTGCAGGCTCAGGCTCCCACCCTGCTTCCTTCCCCCAGGGCCTCCACAGCGCAGCAGGCATGACCTGGTGTGGCAGGAAGCAGCAGGGCCGCCTGGGGATCTCCTTGCCTCTGTGAGCTCTGCGCTGCCGTGGTGACGCGCCTCTTGCTTGTGCCACTGCTTTGAGGGGTGCAACCCTGCGCTGCTGCTCTCACTGCAGCCCCATGTGCAGAAGGTGCATCACCAGGGCAGCACAGAGCTCACAGCAGCAAGCAGCTTCTCTGCACAGGCCTGCTGTTCCCTGCCTCCCTGCTTCCCTCTCCTGGGGTCTCTGCAGCCCAGTGGACACCACCCAGCATGGCAGGGACCAGCTGAGCCGTGCAAAGAAGCTGCTTGCTGCTGCGAGCTCCACACTGCCCTGGCGATGCACGTCCTGCACGCAGGACTGCAGTGAGAGCAGCAGCCCCAGGCTGCACCCCTCAAAGCAGGAGGTGCATCTCCAGGGCAGTGCAGAGCTCGCGGCAGCAAGAAGATCCCCACGCAGCCCCGCTGCTCCGTGCCACGCTGGGTAGTGTCTGCTGGGCTGCCGAGGCCCTGGGGGAGGAAAGCAGGGCGGGAGCCTGCAGCCTGAGCCTGCCCTGCATACAGATCTGGGGGGACAAGTTCCCCCTGCCCCCCAGGAATGTGTGCAGTGGTGGGGAGCTGCACTGCCCGAGCCTGCAGCGGGAAGCAGGGGAAGGGGGCTCTGGACCTGGGCCTGTAGCCCTGGCAGCTGGGTATCTTTGCGAGTATTTATCACTTGTGTGTGATAAATTCTAAGTCCTATCCTACAGTGGCATTATTTAGTGCATCACAATGCATGTGTACATGCTGATGGGGCTAGCTGGGGCATGAGGGTGCTTCAGTGGAGGGGCTGCCTGGCAGCTAGCTTCAACCTGGCTCAATGTGCTGTGGTCCCGGCACACTTGAAGACATGGCACCTGGGAGCAATAAACTCTGGCATGAACTGCACCAGAGTTTGTTCATTTGCATTAATTCCAGACGCACCCACCGTGAGAGACCTGAGCACCTCAGACTTATCAAGCCTTGTGAAGCAGAAATATCACTATCCTTACTTCATTTCATACTTGGAGAAAGTGAGGCATGGGCTGTGACTTGCCTGGTCATATGGGAGGTCTCTCAGAGCCAAAAGTAAGATCCTAACCACCTGTGTCCCTGCCCAGCGCCTGAATCTCATCTGTTTTCTTCTACTGCACCTTGAGATCTCTGTGCTGCCTTGTGGTTTGTGCCTAATGATGTAGCAGAGAGCCCTCTCTGCAGCTTCCAAGGAGTTTCTCTCTTTCTGGGAGCAAAGGAAGGACATCAAGGGGACTTTCCAGATCGCTGGTTTAGATCATGTAAATTTATTTGCTGTGTTAATGGTCTTCACAAGACACAAGTCTCTTAAGAAAACAGATACACCCTTCTTTATAAAGACTGTCAATGCACATTTCATTTCCTTCTGTGAAGGCCTGGAAACCAGGATGTGTACCTAGCAATGAGGTATGAGAGCAATTTGAGTTCCTCACCTTGTCAAACATGGATTCATGGATTAGTTTTCATCTTGGCAGTTTGACTTGGACTCAAAACTTGCCTAAGCTGTAGATACAAAATAACAGCCTCTTCAGAGCTGAAGCTACCTGGGGGGGGTTTTCTGTTTATAATCCCCATCTCATCCCCTGGGCTGCTAAATCCAAGAATAAACTCTACTCTTAGAAAGTGCTAAGGACTGTGCAGCAAAGAGTTGAGAGCTAGGGTTTGGAATCCCAGATGTTTATTTTGTGGTGTAATAATGAAATTTTGGCTGCTTTCTTGGGCTCTCCGCCAATGGCAGTGCTGTTTTAAAGCACTTGATGACATAACGCTGCTGCCGTGCTGCACTTAGAACAGAATCATCATCAGAAAAGTCTCTCTGCTTATAGATGAGCTGAGAGAGAACAGATCCTGTTAAGTATCACAGCCTGATAAACTATGGAAAAAGTAGGCTCATGAAGGAGCTTTCTCAGTGCACATTTTCTCTAACAGATTCTGTGACTAACCATTGCTGCAGTTTTTCCAACTATTTTATTTACCAGCTTTTATTAAGAATCAAGTTATGTTGTTTCCCAACTCTTCATTAACTTTGCAGCCCTTTGATGTTCTAAAACAAGATTTGCTGCTAAGGGCCGCAGAAAAATAAAGTACTATTCTATTTATGGGCAGTTCTCACCCATAACCCAGTGTTACCACCAAAAGATATTGTTCCATTTACTTTTTATTCGAATTTCAAAAGATGCCCAAGATACATGTCGAACTTGCAGTGTAAATTTCACGTGCCTAGTACGCTGATCACCTGCTTTCCTATAGCTCTCACTGAACACCATAGTTTGGGATTAGTGTTTTATCTGGGTATGCAGAACAGCATGTTACATTATGTACAGTAGTTTGGCATCCAGTAATACATCTTAAGGGCCAAGCAACCTAATTTCTCACTAGTCAGATGGGACCATTAATGTGAGCATTAAATGCAAGAAAGACATGGTAGTAAAAAAAAAAATGCATTGCAAACTTTTGGATAATTGTGCATGGGTTTTGTTGCAGCAGCAGCACTGTGTAAGAAGAATACTCTATGCTGTTGTGTTTTATTTTAGCTTCTAAGCTTGGTTTTTGTATTTCTTTTCCTGTTTATGCCTGTAGGTAACACATGGGTTTCTATCAAATGCTTATATGAACCTTATACTACAGGTAGTTTGTAGGCCAGCTCTTTTTTAAAACTACTATGCACCAAACACCCAAGGAACATTCTTCTCATGTTAATAAAAGGGATATTTAAAAAACTTTTCAAAATTACTTCCCTGCCCCCACCATCACCACTTCAATATCTTATAATCAATATAATCCTGAATATAAAATATGGCATGTGCAGCTCCAAGAATATTTGCTGATTTTGTGGGAGGCAGGCTTGGTGAGCTTAGCTTCAACTGTAACTACAGAGCCATCGGAATTGGAACAGCCTTGTGTCTGGGGCATTTGTAAACTGCATGTGGCTGTATGTCTGGTACATGGGCCCTCTGTGCTTGCCTAGGACATCATCTGGCAATGATACTGAGAGTCTACAGGTTGTGTGACAGTATTTATGAAAACAAGAACCCCCTATCCTAGCATTGCTTGAGCCTGAGGGACTATTCTTCTGCATTAGACTGCCAAAGAGATAAGAAGACCCAAGAGCAATGTCACTGTAAAGTCACATGCTGCAATTTCTTGCAGGTGTGCTCATCATTTGCTTAATGGCAGTTTTCGCTACTGTCGTGACACAGCTGGGGGTCATCTAAACCCAGCCCTCTTTCCTGCCTATGCAGGGGGTCGGACTCGATGATCTATGAGGTCCCTTCTGACCCTAACATCTATGAATCTATGATCTGAAGTGGTCCATTTCGGTCAAGAACACACAGATTTTCTTACTGGGCTCCAGCCAGCTCTGCAGCTGGTTTTGTGCATGTGCCCTGATAGGTGCCTACAGAGTTAGGCAGGGGTTTCATGAGTGTCAATAGCACCTAAACATTTGACTCAGGTACCTAAATGCCTCTTCAGCATTTCCAGGCTTTATGGCACTCCTAGGTGTCACAGCATTGATCAGTAGGGTTTCAGACAGCAATAGGTTGGTGGGAGGAATGGAAACACAATCAGACTGAATCTTGGGACAGAAAAGCCATCCATTATGGCTGGTGAAAAGCAAGTCTGGGAAAATAATTGACTTCTGGGGGTTGTTTTCCCTATAATCCTCTGGGCATGTCTACACGTACTATTAATGCACAATACATTGTGGTGCATATGGCACCAGAGTTTATTGTGCTCAGGTGCTGTGTTTGAGCATACACCCGAGACCGCAGCACATTGAGCTGGGTCAGAGCAGCCCTGACCAGCAGGGGACCCGGGGGGCTAGCCTGCCTGCCTGCCTGCCCAGGGCTGCTCCAACCCAGCTCAACGCTCTTTGGATGAGGGTGCTCCAGTGCTGGACTAGCCAGCAGGCAGTCCCCACAATGTAGCATCCTGGTGCCCCAGCCAGCTGTGTCAGCATCTACATGTGCATTGTTGCAGAGTAAAAAAACTCTGCTGTAGGATAGTTGGATTACCAGCAGAGTTAATTAGTTTACTCTGTCCTAATAGGACTACACATGTAGTTTACTGCAGAGCTAATTAGGCAACTGCAGTAAATGTTTTGTGTAGATGCACCCTCTGGGTCCTAAAGAGTAGCAGCAGAAATGAACTGCAGTGATAGGAGAAAGAGAGGCAGCAGCCTCGGGGCTCTGGGGAGGCTGACTGGATCTGGGTGACAATTATTCCAACACCAATTGGCTTCAAAGCCCAATTTAGTCATTCCACTATTCTACTGTTTGGCTGAGCTCAGTCTGCTTCTGTGCTGTTGAAAGAAGTGCTAGGAAAATAAAAAAAAGACCATCAAAATTGTGCTCAACTGCAGCTAGGCAAAATATACCATTCATGCAACCTTCTGGTTCTAGGCAATATGGACCTGTGCTTTGCCAGTACAACATCAGATCAGTTTAGTATGGTTATCCAGAAAAACGTCTTCACTGTTAGACCAGTGAGGCAGTGGAACAGACTACCTAGGGCCGTTATGGACTCTCTATCACTGGAGATGTTCAAGAGGAGGTTGGTCAGCCACTGATCAGGGATGATCTAGGTGTAGCTATGCCTATATTCTACTATGGGTGTTTCCCATGTTTCTGGGCTTTGCCTGTTGCCACATCCCTCGCCTCCCCTCCCATTTCTTGCTACATGCATCAGGGTGTTTTTAAGCCTTTCCAGAGGTATTGGGTGTTGGCTACAGCCAAGGCTGGGGACTTTGACTGGGGTGTGCCAATGTTCCCACTGGGACCAAAGCCAGAGGTTCCTGGCTACAGGGTCTTGCCCCTCCATTCAGGATCGAACAGATTGCCAACTTTGGAGTCAAGAAGGACTTTTTACCCCATGGTCAGATTGGTACAGGCTGTGGAAGTTTTTGTCTTCCTCTCTGGCAAGGTGGCATGGCCCCTTACCCAGGATCTCCTAAGTGTATATTGACATTTCATAGAAGCAGGACATTGGCTGGTGTGGTTCCCCTGCTTGACCTGCGGGAAGTTAGAGTGCTAGTGTTGTGCCAGGGTTGAAGGTAGTCAGATGCAGAGTTTAGATTATGGATTTGTAAGGGATGGTTTGGACAGGGATGATCCTGCCTCGGGCAAGGGGTTGGACTAGATGACGTCTGGAGGTCCCTTTCCGCCCTACTTCTTCGTGATTCAGTGGTTTCAAAAGTGTCACAGGAAACACAAATACTAGCCAAGCAGTTCCAGCCGTCCTCCACACCTTGGTTTGAAACCTGTAACCTTGGGTGTAAGCCAGCAGGCTTCAGTAGTCCACATTGGCCCCTTGAGGAGGAAAACCTCCCGCTCTGCTTCCAGCGAACACAGGTCATTGTAGTCAGAAATAATCAAAGTACATCTGCTGCATTTACATAAAGCATGTAGTTTTTAACAGAAAAAAAGTTACCAGAACCCAAATGTTCCTGGGGTAAACAGTGTGACCTGTAAAAAAAACAGATTTTAAAGAGTAGTAAGTTCTCTCTAACTTTCTACATAAGGGGAAAAGAGGCTCTTTGTCTTCATTTAAACTATGGTGCATGGAGTGGACTGGGTCTTAGAAATGGGAACAGCTGGACTTTCCAGTGACACCATACTCCATTTCCTTCTCCTTACTCTGAAGCCTGTAGCTGTGCATGAAGAGTCATAGAGAGAGGTCAGCAGCATTGTCTTGGTGGTTGCCACTCATGGCAGTACAGACTATTCAAAGCCACTGGCAGAGAGTCTGATTCTCCAATACGCATGTGGAAGTTAAGTGCTCACCTTCCACCCTACCATTGAGAGGTCTTCCCTCCATAAAAAGCAGTTTGCCAAACATGGCGAGCAACAAAGAGAACACATAAAACACCTGATCTCCTCGTCCCTTAGGGGTGGAAAACTGTAGAAAGCTACCGGGCTAGGAAGGATCAGGTCCTTTGTGGGCTTTGCTTGTGTAATACAGTCAGCAGGCAATGTACCAGATTATGGGACATGCTTCTCCGATTCCCCAGACAAGATGTAGGTAGCACTCTGTGTTCACAGAGGGACTCAAGCTGTGAGACTTGCCAGATCTTTTGAACAGGGGATAGAGTGATGCTCACACAGCACATACAGGACTGACTGTGGTACTCTTCAAGCAAATGCCCTCAAGGAGGAACACTGGATCAATTTAAGAGATCCTTTACTTCTCTGCTGCCTGAGGGAGAGAAGAAGTCTGTGCACATGCTTGTGGAAGTGCATGACAGGAATATTTAAACACCAAGCCAGCCTTAGGGAAAATGGTGCCCTGGGAAAATCCACCCCACTGTGCTCAGAAGTGTCTGAGTCAGTAAGTCTGTCATCCAGGGGTACAAATCTGTATATGGTCCTCACCTCATGCTCCTTTGCAATGCTAGAGCCTCTTCCGCTGCTGACAAATGCAAATAGTGCATTTTGGTGGTGGCGGAAAGCAGCAGCCCTGAGCAGAAGGCTTCGGCAGCGGTGCCCAGGGAAATGGCTCCCCCTTCAGCTCGAAGCCAAGGAGCACTTGAGGCACACAGTGGTGGTGCTGAGCACACGGGCAAAAAGGAGGCAGCTGGAAAGTGTGGCACAGGCTCCCCAGACACCTCACTTCATCCTCTGAAGCTCCCCTGCCACCACCAGCTGCCCCCTGCCAGCCTCGCCACTGCCACTGCCACCCTCCATTGCCAGCCTATTCTCACCCCCCACGTCCTCCTCAGCAGTGGTCCTGCCCAATGAGGTAGCCAGTCTGCACACTGCCCAGGGGCAAGGTGCCAGGAGCTCTTGGGAAGTGCTGCCATGCTGCAGGTAGCTGCTGGGCACAGTGAATCAAGCCTGGCTGGACCGGGCACTGAGAACACACTCGCTGCCTCCACCCGCGCGTCTGCTCTTATTGGTAGGGATCTAAGATGTGGCGAGTAGAAAGGGATGTTTGTGGTCCATGCGCAGAACCGATTTCCCGGCCTTTTCACAACAAGGCATCCCTTGCCACTGATTGGCTAAGAGGGCTGTCCTCCATGTGGCCCCACCCCTCACCACTGATTGGTAGAGAGGGGCAGGACTGCATGACGGGCAGCCCTCTCAGCCAATCAGCAGTGAAGGGTTGGGGGAGCAGCCACCCTCTTGACTGCTGTCCTTGGTGCCGGTGGCTCCCCACCTCCCACCCCCCCTGGCGCGCTGCAAGGCTAGGGAGCCAACCCACTGGGGAGCCAGCATTTTATTTTTAGTGAGTTTTTGTTTTGATTTCATGGCCATCAACTGATTTCAGAGTTTCCATGAAATCGCGAACTAAGTAGGTCCCTAGTTATTGCTGCTGACACTCACTGCTGCTTTTGGGAGATGATGAATTGTTGATGGCAGTCGCCCAGCTCCTGCTGGAGGCAGAGGGGTGAGAGGAAGCTGCCTGTCTCTGGAAGGAGGGACACTCACAGACCGTGGACACTGGAGAGAGGGAGCAAGGGAGAAGGGTGGCCTCCCTCCACTCCACTCCCCC
>NW_005843383.1:9524-12521 GCF_000455745.1 Alligator sinensis | reverse complement strand
TGAACTGGCCAGGCTCAGCAGGGGGCCACAAGGGCTCCCTGGGGAAAAGGGTGACACCGTGTGTGTGTGTGGGGGGGGGGGGCCCCCTGTCCGTGATGCCCTGGGCACTCTCCTACATTCCCCACCCCTAAGGACAGCTCTGTTTTAACATATTAATTGGAGGAACTGAGGTTAAAAAGTTATTTGCCAGATTAAAAAAATGTTTAATTTGTACTTCAGTAATCCTACAACATCTCACAAATATACTCAGACTTTGGTAAAATTCCAAAAAAAAACCTTCCAGGGTCAACTTTAAGATAAGAGATTTTGTAACCTAAAGAATGACATGGAACTGCGCATAGAGTAGCAGCTTTACAGCTTACCAAAATCAACCACGTCCCAAAGGAACACAGCTTAAACAGCTATATCCACAAACCAGCTATATAATCACATTACAAGGCCATATTTGGAGCCTATTTGGAACATAAAAGGTCAATATTTTCTTGAATGAAAAACCTAATGGGTTTTTGGCTCACTATCTTTATTGTTGTCTGCTGGGAGGTAGGGGGAGGGAGAAGTCTAATGGGGCTTTAGGATAAAGACCCTAATCAAAGTTTAATTGTCATGGCTTAAGTACAGTGTGGCATAACACTTACTGTTAAGATGGTAGTATTTATTAGATCAACAGTGGTGGTTTAAAATGCTCTTTTGAAGTATGCTTGGAGTCCACTTCTGATCTCCCTGTCTCTAAGCAAATTTTTTAGTCATTCACTGGGGATGGGACTGGGCTGGCATGAAACTTAAGTGCTGTCATTACTTAAGATGACGCAGAACAATAAAGAGCCATCTGCCTCATAGTGGGGAGGTTGAACTACTGTTAGACAACATACCATATTATGTGATTAACGGTGGTGGCCTATGTCTACGAAGTAATGTCCATCTGCGCAGGGCTCCCACGTAGCAAAGTTTGCCCAGTGCTTGCAGGGAGAATGATTCAAATGCAGTAACTAAGCCTGTAGGCTAGGATTTTAAAGCTGGACTATACTGGGGCCTAGGGATGTTTGACTCATCCTCCTTAAGTTGAATACATCTCCTTTCTCAGAATAAATAAGAAGGATTTTTCCTTGTCTGAAGTGCCCCCCTGCCCCCAGATCAGATCAAATCGTGCAGTAACACATCTGGGATCAACTGTCCTGGGTTTCCAATGACACAGATTTTCAGGTAGGTAAAAGAGCGGGCATTATTTCCTGTCATTGCTCTGAATTTGCCAAGCACAGGAATGGCAAGTAGAGCCTCACTCTGCCGAGCCAACTACTATCACATAAGCAGAGTAACTGGAGGGTTAAGACAAAGAAAAATGAGTCTTTGCAAAACAGAGAATTTTTTTTTTTGTGGTACTGATACCCTGTGGTCTTCCCTGGTCAGTTGTCACACTTAAGTAAGTCAGATTTTTTGAGGGGATTTCCTTAAAAAGAATGGGCCTCCTTCCGTGAAAATCCACCCTACTGTTCTCGGAAGTGTCTGCATCAGTAGGTCCATCATCCAGAGGTACAAATTTGTATATGGTCCTTGCCTCATGCACCTTTGCAATGCTAGACCCTCTTCCAACAGATTCCTAATGTGCATTTTAAAGGTGCTTAACTCAACTTTCCCACCTCAGAGACCTGTAACAAAGCATTAGGAGTCCAAGGAGCAAGTAAAGGGGAGAAAAGTTAAAGCCCTGAGTGGGTGAAGAGTCTGCCAAAGGCCTGCCACAATTGTGGTGCCTGCGTGCTGGGCAGGGTGCTATTTTTACTGCTGCATGGTCAGAGATACCTGGCACCTCAAGAGTTGGGGGAGAGAAGACACAACAGCTCCCCCTCCATAAAGGCTGGCAGTGTGCACCTTCTGCCTGAGGGGGAATCCTAAGGATTGTGCAGTGTCCCTCTGCACCTGATATAATTGGTAAAGATTGTGCCTCAAGGAGGGAATTACTCCCTGAGTCACAGTCCCCTCCCTCCCACCTCCTTCAGATGCCAGTGGCTGCCTGTCACAACTTGATGCTAGGTGATTTGCCCAAGGCTATACAGTGAGTTGCTGCCTGAGCAGGGAACAGGAGCCTTCCCTCTCCCTGGACACAGCTCTCCCCAGTGGGGTGAGGTGCCCTGCATTTTTTGTTTCTGTTTTAGGCACCGAAGCAGGGAGAGAATCTCCACTGCTTCATAAATTCCTGTGTCTTTGAATTAATAATATTAAGCTAGACACGTCCTCAAGATCAGGGTACAAGGACATAACTCGATCCACATCGTTATAGGGGAACATGGAACAGAGCGCTGTATGGATGCGTGCCCGCTCACCAGCCAGAGGACCCGGAGCACAGCTCTGCTGGAATTCACCATGTGGACAACCATCCACCCTGGGAAAGGAGCCAGACCGCTTACCAGACTCTAACAGAAATGGCTGAACTGGAGGCTGGCTCAATAAATACTTTTGGTACCGTGCATCTTCATGCTTGCTGTATGGAAAGGGGTCGCTCAGGGGGGCCATGGAAGAATACAGGCCTCGTCTGGGTTGAGAGCTGTCAGGGCCATAAAGGATTCGCTGATCCTGGACTACTTGCATCTGCATATTGCAGCAGGGCTGAGCCCCACCATGAGCTGGGTACCTACCCAGATGAGAACTTGGGTGGAAATGACACCCCTGTAAGCACGTGCATTCCACACTGTGGCAGTGGGGAGTGAAGTATGAACTGTGTCTAAGATCCCAGCACTGATGGGGACCGTCCACCCCATCCTCAGCTTGCAATGTGCCTGCTGGTCCACTTTCACTGTATATTTGGTCACCAAGTGATAACATGGAGAGCTGCTTTTCTATGAGCCTTTGATCTCTCAACGGGTCTTGCAGAAATGACCTTTGTTCAGGTTCCAGCTTGCTTTGGGACCTGTCTGCCCAGGCCCTCACTGAATCCTCCAAGTAGCTCCTTTGGGTCCACTCCACACAGTGGGGATCGACTGTAAAGCTCTGCACAGAGCTGTTGCC
>NW_005843383.1:0-9493 GCF_000455745.1 Alligator sinensis | reverse complement strand
CGGGATCCCTGCTGCCTCTTGGTGCAAGTGTCATGGGATGCAGTCTCGCCTCTGCCTGTAGGAGGGGTGGTCTTCAACTCTTCCTCTGCCCCCACGCTTAACAAGGAAGCCTTTGTTTTGGCTCGGAGCTCATCAGCAACAGACAGCTGAGCATGATACTGCCTTTCTGGGTGGTAAAATTTGCACTTGCTGCCATATGTGCATTTTTTCCCTGAAAGAACAAAACAGAACGATGTTTGCATAAACCTAGAGGCAGGCGGGGGGGGCTCAAGAAAATAACACAGAATTATGGTTTATTGTTTTATCTCGCATTCTTTAAAAGCCTCCCTTATTTAGCACTTCACAAACATTATATGGTAATCAACCTACCAGCACCACTCCTTGAAGCAGGGACATGCTCTTTGCTATTCCTTTTTCATTCTTTTGGCACCTGACTTAACAGTTGCTGATAGAGAACTGTTAAGTCACCCCTGGGAGAACATTTTTCACCGCTCCATCTCTGATCTCACTGTCCTTGTACTCA
Organism: Alligator sinensis; assembly: GCF_000455745.1. NCBI lineage: Eukaryota > Metazoa > Chordata > Crocodylia > Alligatoridae > Alligator > Alligator sinensis. The sequence continues at coordinate 8,970 of NW_005843383.1, read as the reverse complement.
AGGGACTTATAAAATACCTTCAGGAGACAGGCCTGGCAACAAAAATTAATCACTGTACTGGACACTAAAAAACAGGGTCTTGCTCTTTCTGCTAATGTCTGTGCTTCTCAGGTAATAACGGCCCTCGTCCTTTTTGGTCTTATTCTTTTACATAATTAGGTTTATCTATTTCTACTGGTTTTACTTGGTTAGTAGATACTTCTTGTAACTTCTCTTTTCTCCCCAATTATCTGCCCTCTTCCTTTTTTTGGTGACCAATTTCATATACATTAGTGGAGTTAAAAGTAATTATTCTACCCAGTATTTAGCTTAGGCTGTATCTGCTTTTTCCTCAAGATTGAGAAAGGGCCTCTTGTTCTAGAAAGATAGCCTAACTTCTCTCCCAGCTGTACAGTTACGAAGAAAATTCTGTCGCTTGCGTATTTCCTGGACCATCACAACTACAACGCCACAACAGCAGCATGGTGAAGCAGTAGTGATGCAAGGTAAATAGAAAATGGGACACACACTAAGGCCAGAAATCATTTGGCTTGTAGCCACAAGCCAGGAGCCAGTCCCAGGCACAACCTGTACTCTCTCTGGCTGGGATTAGCAGTGGATCCCTTCTGGTTTCTTTGGTGAAGATGATGGGTCCAGATGATTAAAATCCTCTCACTTGGCTATGGGCTCTTCCATCTATATCTCTCATGTATCAGTAGGTGCAGGGAGGAGGGGCAGGGCTTACTATTACATGGAGGTTAAAGGATCTTATTTCTGAATGAACTGTATCCTTCTGTATTACTGCCATCTAAAGAGAGGTCCAGAGCAAAAACCCAGGATTAGATTAGAACATTATATGAGGAAATTCAGATGGAGAACCACATTTGGCCAGTATGGCATGGACCTATTTGTGGATCACCTCAGTGCATCTGGGTGAGGGAGATGCACAACAGGAACCCATAGTTGTCTTGCTGTTCTGAGTAGACAAGATTGAAGGATATGCTCTCAGTGCAGAAACAAAGGCATGGGAGGAGCTAGCTTTTCATGGTCTTAGACATGATTATTTCTGAAGCAGTGAAGTGAGAGGGAAGACCAGAGCTGGCTTTAAGAATACCACACATTTGAGAGGGTTTGGGACGAGATGTAGCATCTTGATGTTCAGCCTTCCAGATCCCTGCCTGTTCACTACAAGAGGACAGATGCTGTTCAGTGGGTGGCACCAACACTCCACCTGCACTCCCAAGGCTGGGGGAGGCCATAGGTGACTGGGGGGGGCACAGGCTCCCCCTGACAGGGGCCATCCCCTGCTGCCGATGCCACCGCCAGCTTCTGCAGGTGCTTGCCAGCCCCGTCCCTACTGCTGATGCCACTGGCAGTTTCTGCAGGTGCCCCCCAGACTCAGGAGGCACCAGTCACCCATAGGTGGGGGGAAGCAGGCAGGTAGCATTGTATGAAGCTAAAAAGAAAGCTTACCATACGGACAGGGCTGCCATTTTGGTTCAGGAAGGGCTGGCTTTTTGCTGAGGAAATTAGTGAGAGTGGGTCCATGGCGGCCTAAGGGGTCATCAGGAGGCATAAATCTGAAAACCAAGTAGATAAGTCACTGGAGTGAAATGTACATGCTCCCAAGGGTGTTTCTGTCAAGCTCTAGATTGAGACCTGCAGAATTTTTAAATAGTTTGTGAAGCACGGTTATAACAGAAGAGAGTCTTGTAACATATATACAGACCAAAACAAAGAAGGATGCACCTTCACACACAGGTGTACACATGCACAAACACACACTCCAGACCTCATCTTCCTGTGCAACAGGCCGGCACCATTTGTATGAACATGTGGCTTTAGAAGACCTAGTGATAGATCTTTGTTGAATACAGGTTTCCCTCATTTTACGCGGGTTCTGTATGTGCGTATTCACGGTTATGCAATGACCCTTTTTATACCAAAAACTCATAATATGCGAGGTACATTCAATCTTATGCAATCAGTGTGGTGGAAGCCTGCAGTCAGCTGCTTTGTGCAGTGCATTGTGGGAGTGACACACCAAAATATAGTTTCCTGTGTGGATCTGTGCTCCTCGCTCATTGTCTGCAACAGCTGTTTCTGTAGTTGCCATCCCCATTATGACAGCGCCCTGTGCTTGTGTGTACTGTCTGCTGTTGGTGAGTACCCAGATTGTCTTGTAAAGGTGGTAGAAATGGGTCTGGGGGTCAGTACAGTTGAGGTCTTGGGACACACCCTATTTGTTACATTGTAAAGTGGGTTCCCTGTATGCGTATTCGACTTATGCGCCATTTTCCAGGAATGCATGTACAGCATAAAGCGAGAGAAACCTGTATAAGTTCCCACTTGGAGACTCTGCCCCAATATTGTATTTCCTCGAAGTATGCTCAGTTCAATTACTTATTACGACTACCTTGTCCCTTTAACATGGTGCTTCACAAGGAGACATCATAGAATGAATTAAAAATGAGCACCATTGATGAATTAATCTTCAAGACACCTGTGTGGAAGAACCCTTTTACCCACATGGAAAGTGAGAGGGAGAAGGTAAGTGACCAGTTCAAGCCACAGAAGTAATCCAAAGAGATGAGAATTGAAGATCTCCTGGTCCTTTGCTCATAATCTACTCTACACATCTCTCAACACACTCTGGCTGGCTATTGCTCTAACCTTTCCTTTTGTGGCCTTGTTTAAGTGATACAACAACAAAGATTCCCATTGTGGAGGCAAATAAACAAGTCAAGAACTAAATACAAAAATCTCTCTATATGAAATGGAATCAGCTCCTAGGTTGAGGTTTAAAGCTGTTTGTAAGACTGACTTAACATGAAGTTCTGCAAGCAAAATTGGCAGCAATAGCTAGGGTTTTTTGTTTGCTTGTTTGTGGTCAGGGTCCTGAAAACATTCTGACAACTGTAAGACTCAAAAAAAAAAAAAAAAAAAAGGAACCTTATGTAATTAGTTAATAATCAGGACTGTATCCTTCTGTTTGTTAGGAAACGGAGCTGAACTTTGAGACGCACTATATACAGCTGATTAGGGATACAAAACAACAGACAACATTATGTGAAGAGAGAACTTCAGTGCCAAGTTCTCTCTTCTTTTAATGTGGTTTGAGTGGCTGGAGATGTAACATTCCCTATGATCTATTGAGCATACTGCAGCTTAAGAGGCTTCATGGCTCGGTCACCCTTTCTCTTAATGCCTGTCACCGAGGTAAATAAAGGCTGGGACTAATAACTTTTTCAGAGATAGAGCAGAGATGCAACTCCTCAATAATGTATGATCTAACAATGTCCTCTAGTCTAGTTCAGAGCGAGGAGGTCAGAGTGAAGGGAATAAGATTTGACTGGAAATCCTGGCCTTTTTCCTTAAGCTAGAAGAATTGTTGCTATATTGGAGGCTTTGAAAGTGTGTGGAGTGGGGAAAAGCCTACAAAAGCTTATGGCTTCCTGAATGCATTAGTGTCTAAGGTGCCATCCTGCCCCACCCAAGATAGATGGAGAGGATTATTCTGTCCCACAGTAAAATTACTCTCTATTACCAAATATTGATTTCACTGCATCTCTGTCCAAATACTCTGTTACGGGGCGTATTTTAAAAGACAATCAAGCTCAGTCCAAACTTGTGACAGCAGTTCTCTGAGATAGCAAGGACTAGGAGTAATGTGGAACATGGATGTTACCACTTAGCAATGTTTCTCAGAGAACCGCTGAAAATTTGGGGGAGCAGAGATTAGGAAGGAGGAAATAAAGAGATGGACCCATGGACATCCTTACAAATGGGTTCACTCCTTTTGAAATCAGTTAAAAAATGTCATTTGTGCCAGGATTGAATTTGGCTGACAGCATTCAGACCTGAAAACCAATGTATGGAACCATGTAAAGACAACCATCCCGTACTTGTCACTGACGAAGGAGTACATGAGGAGTCGCTGCTCAATGAACCACTTCCACTCGGGATTCTCATTCTGGAGATCCCGATAGTTGTCATTGGAAACAATGACCCCATCTTTGGCATAGGCCACTTTAACTATGTAGCGATCATCATAGCAGACCACTCTCTTCCCTTTCACTTTGCGGGATGGGGTGTACACAAGGATTGATTGCTTTTCAAGCTCTTCGAGAATGTGCTGATCTGAAAACAAAAAGGAAACAGGGAGGAAAGTCAGTACTTAGCAGGTCTCCAGCACATCCCATAAGAATCTAATTGCACTTTGAAAACTTAGATCCATCTCCTAAGTCTGCATGTAGAGACCTAAATAAATGGGGTGTTTTCCAGAGGCTCCACGAGCAAAATTCACAAAGGAACTGCTTAGGCATTTTGCACCAAATAATAATTTAATGTGATGTACCAACAGCATTGGAAAAGCAGGTCCTAAGGACTCCTTCCCTCCCAATGGACTGGTCTCCTCATCAGATGACAGTCAGGCTCCCTCTTGCATGCTCTCTTCCTAGTTCCACGACTCATGTGCTCCTTTCAATATAACATCCTAACTTCTACAAAAGGGGTGGAAGGTGCCCCCAAGCCCAACCTATAGATCTGGGCGCTTTCCTGAAAGGTGGGACATGTGGATTTGAACTCCCCGGGGGTGAAAGAAGGCCCAGAACACAGGTCTCCCATTTCCTGGGCAAGTGCTCTCTAACAAGGCTACTAATGCACAAAGTAGACACTGGTACCCATTACCACCAAGTGGCTGTGCACTGATCTCAGTGCTGTCAGTCAATGCCCAGTGTGCTCTGAGTGCACATATCAAACTGGGCCCATCAGAGGACTTGGGTGCAGAGACATCTACTTTGGGAGTCCCAGACAAATAGTTTTATGGAAAAACAGACACTCAGCTGAGATGGCAGTGCCTCTGAGCCTGTGCTGCAGCCAAATTTTAGATGCGCAAGTCAGTTTTTACTACAAAACTGAGCAGATTACATGGATTTTTCTGTGTATCATTCTCCTGAATGATTCTCAGCCTCTGCAGTTATGTACTGTCTGATGTGCGTGGATGAACATCCTGTGAGTGTAGGTGTTTATGCCACCCCTTACTGCCTGGTGCTAGTACATTTGACACAGTCCTGTGGACAGGCAAAGTTGATTCTTTTTTAGTTCATGTTTTTGAAACCGAAAGTTCTAGCATCCGTTACACAGGCTGCACAGACATAGTTTAATCTGACAGCAATAGTTTGTACATGGCCACAGATTCATTACAACAACTGAAATGCCTTGAACATCTATTATCTGCTTCCATAAATGTGTTTTCCTGTACAGACAAAACACTATATTCTTGCACTATATTCACAGCGTCCTTTCTACATATGGCATTTGTAATCATTTTATTTTGAATTGTGCTTGGGATGCTCGCCTACCTGTAATAGGGCTATCAAATCGCGGTGGTTCCTTTCGCCAGGTTGGGACAAAGACCTTGATGTATTTATGACCTCTTTCTCTGAACCAGTCCACCGCCAGCTGAATTCCCCAGCATGAGAACACTTCTTTGTTCCCATGGCTGTAAGCAACAGAGAAAGAGAAAATATGTTAAGAACCAAGAAGAAGCTCTGACAAGCTCAGACAGCTCTCTGCAGCCGAATCCATTATACAGACCAGACATCCTTGTGTTCAGCCTTGACACCAACAGCTGAGAAAGTCACCTTCAAATACTGAGCAGAGAGCTTGAGATGCATAACTCTAGATACATCTTACAATGAAATAAATAATTTATTTGCATCACAGCCTGGATGCTTTTAAGAGGTCTTCCACACAAAATTTCAAGGACTGAAGTAGTTGGATGTGTGGCCATCCACTACCCCAAACTGACTGCCATAATCTCCAAGTAGAGATTGGGTCTAGGTCTTGCCTGATCCTACCTTGGGCTCTGTCAGACTGCCCCATGGCCTGGCCTGATGGCTTGAGCCAGGAGTCATGGTACAAGCAAAACTAACTGACCAGACAATGCTACTAAGGAAAAACACAGGAAGTTGGGATTTTTCTGCTCCAAAATGAAACTTTTGAAGTCCCATTCTCACTCCATGCTCCTTTCAAAATGGTAGCCAGGCTGGTTACAGGTCACACATAGGATGAAGAGAAGTCATTCTCTTCATGATCCCAGAATCCCAGAAGAAAGAAGACCACAGCGTGGAAATGGGGTGGTAGGAAGCCCCAACAGCCTAATGCCTCAGACCACCTTATTCTGACTGGTTATTGGGTTTGGTCTTTCCAGGCTGGAGAGAAAGAGTAAACCCAATGTAAGTTGTAGCAGATCCAGTTATGGGAAAAGTCAGGGTTAACAACTTTCAAAATAAATTAAGACACAGAGGGGTAACATTAGGACACAGAAAAGTAACAAAAGAGAAACCTAGCAGAAAGGTGTGTTATATGTCCTATGCCATGATATTCTTGCTGCTTGTCAATTACTATAATAGGAAGCCTAGGAAGGTGACTTCTTTCTGCTTAGCCATCCCTACCCAAGAAAATAAATGCATGGGTTTGTATACAACAATCACTGGACAGAGATTAAACCCCAACCCAAAGGTCCTGAAATGGATTAATACCAACACATTATCTACAGAAACCTCATTGTTGTACTTTGAACTTCCTGGACAACACCTCCACAGTCATGTTAATGTTTTCAATGCTGAAGAATGGAGGGAAAACACAAATTAGATAAACAATCTGTACCACCCTGACTAGGCAAAGGGATCTGAAAGTTTCATTTTGTCCCTAGTCATAATTGCAGTAGTGACCCGAAAAGGAGAAAATGATGAATGATGCAAGAATGATGCATAAATCTTTCACATTAACTACCGGGGAGTAGGTTAAATCCTAGGCACTTTACAATGCATTGGGCAATGGTATAAAAATTAAAATTAATATTTATCCATTATAGGAATTCTTGTTTATTGAAGGGCACATGGATTTTCTCAACTACAGATAAATGCGGTCTAGAATTCAAAAGATCCATTTAGCTACATGCCTTTAAAATGGGCTCACCATAAGGAAATCCAGGACAACTGGGACACCGTCTTCCTGCTCCCCCGGGCTCTACCAAGTCAACAGTGCTGCTGCAGACAGAGGTGGGGTGGAGAGGGGGCATAGTGTGCCAGGCAGGCAGTGGTGCCTTCTTGCTTGCCTCCCTGGCGCATCGTGCTGCTCTGCCTTCCTGCCAGACTGTGTCCCATACGCCTGTATTTCCAGGACACTCATTTGAATTTACACCAGCCAACTGGCACTGGCCTTCAAAATCCAGGACTGTCCCAGCTAAACTGGGATGTAAGGTCACCCTATCTGAAAAGGAATCTAGGCTCTTTTCTCTCTTTCATGCTAGCATTTATAAATAAAGTTCAGTGGACCAGGGGCCTGCTCCCCCATTCTTCTACCTCAGTTTTACACAATTTTATACCCACTGACTTTAACAAAGTGGGGAAAGGCAGAAGTTTGGTAAAATTAAATAAATATATAAAGTTTAAAATGAGCAGAAGACGAAGATAATAGGCCTGTGCGAATAGGGAACTATTTGATTTGGAGGACAGAGATTCAATTCGGAGATTTGAATCACTGTCCTGAATCAATTCAGCCAAATCAGCTTCAGAAGATTTGGCGCCGATTCAGAGAGATTTGGCCATAGACTATAATGGGAATCACTGAAATACCTATAACTTTGCCATTTTGTGGCAGATTTGGATGAAAACAGCAGGGACAATAGCCCCTTCTGAGGGCATGAGGCCTGCCAGCTTTCAAGGAGATAGGGGTGTCACAAACCAAATTAAGTAGTGCCCATGTCACAAACAAGTAAAACCATTCAAAACAGTTTTAGTCTGCACTAGGTTAACTAAGAGTTAACTAACAAGAAGATAGTAACAGTTTTTTTTTGCTGCGCATGTCAAAAAGAGATTTATAACTGCGACACTAACAAGAAACGAAACTTAGCCCATGATTTACGATTGGTCAGGGTGAAAAGGGGTAGCCCTGCTACAAATCCCTAGAGATAATTGGTGATTCTAATTAAATTTATGACGTGGCGAAAAACAATTGGCTATCATACAAACAAAAACCCTGCTACATTTCCGCCAAAGGGAAGACAACTCTGTCCGCACCTTGGAGTAAATCTGACAATTTGATCAGTTATCAGCATCTTCCCGCCGCGACCTCCCTGGCGTACCCTTGACCCGCATGCCCGATAAGCCGGCCCGTATATATGTCTGCAGAACGACCGAACGAACTCTAAGCTGTAACTAACTAAGTATATCTAACCTCCGTCTTTCACCACCTTGACGGCGTGAGTAAATAATCTTGCTTTGCAACCGATAAGCGTCCGCCTAATTAATTCCACTCCAAGCGTCACAAGTACCTGCCTGACGGACCCTTATCTGCCCGGGTGGGAGTCAGGGAGAGCTGCTGGCCGGCTGCTCTGGGTCCCGACAAGGGGTTTCTGGGAAACTGCACCTCCAGCTTCTGAAAGCAAAACTCATGACGTGTGATTTTGTGGGTGTGTTAAGGCACAGCGGGATGAAACCAGCAGAGATGATAGCCTGTAACAAGGGCCTTCCCGGTGCTCAGGCAGAAACAGCTCACAAAAGGGACAGAAAGGCTGCAGACAAAGGCTTATGAGCTTTTTCTACATCCCTCCCCCAGAGCACTGTGATTGGAAGGGGACTCAGGGAAAGATCACAGTCACTGGCCAGCTACAGATGTCAGTCTCCCTCCCCCCGCTCCTCCTCCCTCTTCTCAGTTTCTGTTCCCCTGAAAGACTGCCTTCCGAAATCTCTGATTCTTTTCCGAATCAATTCAGAGGTTTCTTTTTGGTCTCCCAATTTGATTCAGATTCGGTGATTCGGCCTCCAAATCGGGCCGAATCTTCTCTGAATCAAATCGTCGACCGAAGCTTTGCACACCCCTAGTAGATAATTCACCAGAATTATTTCTTGATAGTGCTGTTTCACCCAATTGTTGATGTGGTGCTTAGCCAGTCTGAAACCCCCTTTCTGGACTCTTGTGCTC
>NW_005843382.1:171366-176417 GCF_000455745.1 Alligator sinensis | reverse complement strand
CACCACCACTCCCCTGCCATTTCCCTACTTTCCCTCCCCCATGCCTGCCCACCACCGCTGCCATTGCTTCCCAGCCACCACTACTTCCACTCTCCTGCTGTCATTGCTTTCCACAGCCCCCCCAGTGCTCCCCCCCGCCAGTGCTCCTCACTCCCCACTCACAGCCCTCCTACCCCCCAGCCCTGGTGGAGGGGGCCCCCAATTGCCATAGCTATAGGGCCAGGGACCTGGGTCTGCAGCCCTCTGCTCCCCCAGCAGTGCCTAAGCCCTGGCTGCCTCCTGCAGGAGGCAACAGAGCATGGAGCCCAGTTCCCCTTCCCCAGTGGGTGGCACAGCTGGAACAGAGCCCATGGAAGGGGGCAGATGTGGGCTGTCCACTGCGGTCTCAGGCTCCCCTCCCTGCTGCCTTCCCCCCAGGGCCTCTGGGGCCCAGTGGGTGGGACCTGGCATGACAGGGCAGAGCGGGGCCAGTCAGGGAAATTTGTTGCCACCCCTGGGAGTCCTGCACTGCCATGATGATGCAACCCCTGCCGGTCCAGCAGCAGCAAGGGGCACAACCCCGCACTACCACCCCCAGTGTTGCCAGGTGGACTAGGGGGACTTTGCCAGGGCGGCATGGGGCTCACAGCAGCAAGGAGCTTCCCCGCCTGGCTCTGCTTTACCCCGCCATGCCAGGCCTCACCCACTAGGCTGTAGAAGCCCCAGGGAGAGGGCAGGTAGCCTGAGACTACAGAGGGCAGGCCACCTCTCCACCCCACGCACAGAACTCAGGGGCACATGCCCCCTCTGGTCCTTGCAGAGTGCATGCAGCAGTGGAGACACAGCCCCCCTCCCCCACCACAACCCGTGGACAACCAGCCACAGCCCCATCTTGCTCCATTCCGAGGCCCTGTGGCTGCACATTCAGGCCTCAGCCCCCAAGCCCCGTGCACCACCCCAGTTGGGTAGTAGCCCCAGTCCTGCCCAACTCCCTCCCTCACTCCATCCCCCCCCCCACCCCAGACTTACCTGGCAGCCATGTGCATGTGTGCGTGTGCACATGCAGATGGCGCCCCCTGCCTGACCAGCCATCTCCTGCTCCCCCAGCCCCTTGCAGGCTGGAACTCCTGGCCCTGCGGAGAGCTCTCTGCAAAGGTGGAAAATCCACATTTCTCTGTTAAAATGAAAAGTCCACATTTTTCTTGGTTAAAATTAAAAATCCACAGTTTGTTCATTTTTTTCACAGGAAACGGAAAGCCTGGATCCCTGCTTATCATGGATGATGAGCCTCTGTATTTTAAAAAGCTTGTCTTTTTGTTTTTTAGCTTGGGCCTTAGAGGTCTCCTTTGGTGGGCTTAAAAAGGAATAGTAGATGAAAATTTATTTCATTGCAAAAAATGTTATTGAAAATGCAGGATTTCATGCAACTCAGATTAAGCATAGTCGTTATGGCATATAGCTGTCTCTGAATTACTATCCCCTTAGGTGATGCACAATCACTTGTGCATGAACAACAACATTTGTATCCATTACACAACAATTGCTAAGGGATAGCTGGAAAGTATTTGAAAGGTTTTTAATACATCTGCCGTCTTGGTATTGCTGTAATGCAGCATTTTGGGAATTTTAAGGATAATTCTGGTGTTCTGTTCCCCAGGAGCACTTTTGAATTGACACAACAGTATTAAACAGTTTTAAATAAAGTCATAGTACTGTAAACGTACTGCTTAATTTGATCTTCAACAAAAGGAATGGGGCTGAAATCAACACTGGTTGACTGACTTGTCTTGCTAAGGATGTAGGATTCATTGGTTTTACCAGTGGGATATGAGCTATTCTGGAAGTAAGGTTAGCCACATCTTATATAACGTAATAAAAAGGGAAAATAAAGTACACAATAAGAAGCTGATAGCAGCTTTTTTAACGTTCATAAGTAAAGTTAATTAAGATTGGAAAACATATTAATGTATGTCTCCACATCACAGAGAAAATGGTTTTTAAAAGTAACAGAGTAAGGAATCAAAAAGTTTCTCTAAAATTATTTATATTTATTATGCTAAATTATGTATATTATAATTATGTTCCTTTTTTACCACAATAGTTAAAGTGCATCACTAGTCTTCTCACACATCTGCAATTTTTAATAGTTTTTTGTAAGGTGAATATATTGGGCATATTATCATTTTTCTCACATATCACATACCCCCAAATAAAGCAACCTTATTTTAGGAAGGAAGAATGAAGAACAAAAAAGATTTTCCACCACTGTTAGCTGTTCAGCCCAGTGCTGAAACTGTAGTTGCTCCTGAAGACAGGACTTCAGGGGCAGAGATAGGAATTTTAAAAAAGCTAAAAACAGGTTGCTAGGCTATGATAGGAAAAGAAAGACAGGAGTGATAGGAGACCAGACAGCAAAATGGGGGAAGGAAGGATAGCTTGATTAGTGGAACATCAAGAACATTAAAAAATTGAGATGGTCATTAACATCTGTGGAGTGAAGACCAGTCAGCAGAAATCAGGTAGATAATAATGAGCCATTAAGTCAGTTTACCATCAGTACTGTCTGAATAGAAATGCCACTGCTGCTGTGCTTGGACAAGTAGTTTTAAACTTTTGGTAGATCGAGAATCAAAGGAGTGTACACAGTACTGTACCATCCCCCACCCTCTCCACATCTGCCTCTGCTGTACACTAAACAGCAGCCATTTACAGCATCTCCATGCATCTATTATAGACAGAAAAATAAGCTTCCCTGTTTAAGATATACACCCCAATTTTGAAAGGCTAATTTTTGGGGGGGAAAGTGAATATGGTATGTGAGTAAACATGGTAATATCTGTTTTTATTGCAGTATTTGTTAGCAATGTCATACAAAGGCAAATACTCCTATGTGCTAGGCATTGTAAAACACACACCAAAGAGATTGTTCCTGCCCCAAAATATTTGCAGTTTTATGGAGTTCAAGATTTTGCTAATATTTTATGAAAAAGCAGATTACAGTTTCAGTTTTCAAAACCACACATTTTTATTAAAATTTTCATCCTGTAAGACATTGTCTGGTTTTGATGTTAAGTGTGATGCATGTTTTCTTTGCAGTTTACGTGTGAACTTAGACATGGGCAAAGCAGCCTATGGGTGGATGATTATGAAGGATGACAATATACCTGGAACAGTTGTCCGAACCAGCACCATACCAGAAGAATTGGGTCGTTTAGTATATTTGCTAACGGATAAGACAGGTACATGACTTTTTGTGTGTCAAAATTTTATTTATATATTAATTTAATTTATTTTGTAACAAATTAGATGACTTGCTAATGGTGGTTGGATTGTTTCAATTTGATTAGATTTCACTTCATTTGGGGGGTTTTGTTGTTTGTTTGTTTTTATGCATGTGTTTTATGTTTGATTAGATCAGGCCCTATGAGATTTGACCTACATTACTAAGCATGGAACTAACTTCTATGGGTACTTACAGACATTCAGGCTAGGGACAGACATTCAAAAGTCCCGAGCCTGAATTGATTAAATCTTTGCAGGTTAGTCTAACCTGCAGAGAGTGAACTGGTTTCCAAGTGGATAGATGTTCTCTTTTCATTCCAGAAATGCAGGCACATGCCTGCAGTGGCTTAGGCCAGAAGCCTGGGGGCACTAGAGCAGCCCTCCCTTCCCTTTCACAGAGAAGCTGAGCTGAGCAGGGGTGGGGGTCAGACCTGGGCAGGCCTGAGTAAGACTGAGGAGGGGTTTAAACTTCAACTTTGGTCTACAAGGTGCCAAGGGTGGGAGAAGAGGGAGTCTGGCCACGCCACTGTGGTTGGGGAGGAGGAGGAGGGAAGAGCTCTGCCCGCCCCAGAGGCTCCCTGACAACCGGGAGCAATCCTGACATGCAGGGCTGCCTGGCCCCAACCAGGGGAACTCTTCCCCTTCCTCCCACTCCCCCAATGCTGCAGGGTAGGGGGGTAACTCATTTCAGTGCTGGGGGGGCTCTTTCCCCTTCTCCCGCCTCCCACCACCATGAGGTAGGTAGTGGGGCTCTGCGGGGTTGCCTAGCACCAGAGGGGAACTATTTCCCTGCTTCTCCATTACAGCTGCAGGGCAGGGAAGGGGGATCTATGCCAGGCTGTTCAGCCCCAGAAGGGGACTCTTCCCTCCGCTCCTCCATGGGGTGGGGAGCCGGGTCTGTTCATTGATGGGAGAGGGACTCTTCCCCCTCCTTCTCCCTCCCACCCACCGCCACTATGATGTGAGGAGAAGGTCTCTTTGTGGTGCAGCCCAAGTGGGGTGCCAGGAGCAGCTGTCACTGAGTCACAGCTGCCGAGGGTGGCCCCTCCCCTGTGCCCTGAACTGCCCTTGCTCAGCCCTGGCCAAGGCAGCTGCAAGGTCTTTCTGGGCCAGGCCACCGAGGTGGAGCCATCCCGGCAGCTGTGGCTCAGTGACAGGGACATTGAGCCTTGTCAGTGAGCGCAGCCCTACCCGGCCTGGCCCAGCCCAGTGTGTGGCCAGTGGCTGCTAGCCAGGCCAGCTCAGAGGCACCAGAAGGCCCAGAACCCAGCAGCCACCCACCATGGGGGCTGGTAGCACACCCGTGAGCCCCTGGGGCACCTCTGAGATGGCCCGGCTAGCAGCCATCTACTGCGCACTGAGCCCGGCTGAGCTTGCTGACAGGGCTTAACGTCCCTGTCACTGAGCTGCACCTGCCAGGGGTGGCCCTGCCCCCATGGCCTGGCCCATCCAGACCATGCAGCTGCCTCAGCCAGGGCTGAGCAAGGCCAGATGTGGCCACGTAGGCGGGGCCACCCCTGGCAGCTGCAGTTCCATTACAGCTGCTCCCCGTGCCCTGGCTGGGCGAAGCCACGCCATGGAGCACTGCACAGAGCGCCCCCCCACACACACACACACACCCTGTGGCAGAAGAGGGTAAGGGGAGAAGGGGGGGGAAGAGTCCTCCCCAGCATGGAACAGACCCCCCCCCCCACCCCATGGCAGGGAGGGTGGGGGGGAGGAGATGGATTACTCCCCCCACTCAGCACTGAACAGAACCCTCCTCCTTGCCCTGCAGGGGGAGGAGGGGG